>NW_024573096.1:0-3786 GCF_018153835.1 Drosophila eugracilis | reverse complement strand
AACATTATCTTCATTTCCTTATATCCTAATCTAGGTACCACAGTAACTAACACATGATACATATATAAATAATAATAACAATAATAAATATCTAAATAATAATAGGAAGAGCTATACGAGGTAGATTATTTTACATGGGTCTATATAAATATATTGGAGCGTAGGTAATTGGGGTCTTAATAAATTTTTGAAATTAACTTAAAAATCAAAAAACCTGGCGGCACCCAGATGTGGGTGGCGATACTGCGCCTTCCTGTACATTTTCTTTCCTGTTTTGTCTTTTGGACTTGTGTATTCTATTTTTGGCAGATCATAACAACATTAAGTATGTTATGTCTCTTTTGATGGTTGGTTTAAGCCTGTATTTATAGCAGGGGATCTTAACGCCTATACCTTGACTGACGTTTGTGTGTTAGTTTGAAGCTGTGCACTGAGAGAGAAAAAATCATCAACCATATTACAGCGAAATATACTCTAATATGCAAACAGTAGGTTTAAAGAATGAATTCCAGTGCTATTGCACACCGAAGATATTCCAGAAGGAAACAAGAACAAATTTTTAAAGTATTTAACCTTTCCCTGGAAACGTCAAAGTTTCCCGCTATCTGGAAAGAGTCCCTTATTATTCCCCCTCACAAGAAGGGGAAAAAATCGAATGCTAAAAATTACCGAGGTATATCTAAACTATCAGCAATTTCGAAAATTTTCGAAAAAATTCTTGTGCCTCCATGCCAGCATGGCTTTATGAAACAAAGGTCTACCACTACCAATCTTCTGGAACTAACATCCTTCGTGATCACTGGTTTCCAAAATAAACTTCAGGCGGATGTCATTTACACTGACTTCAGTAAAGCATTTGACTCCGTGAATCACGGCCTTCTTTTAGAAAAACTCGATCTTATCGGTTTTCCTACTGATCTTCTGGGTTGGATTAACTATGTCTGCTGACACTTCCAAGTTCCCCTTTTAGCATATCAGTGATGGGCCTAGCTATGGACTAAAAATCTTTTATGGAGCATCTATAATAGCTGGCCAAGCCAAGGAATGATCTGACCTCGAATATGTTCTTAGGCTCTGGTAATTCCTGAATGGCTTTTATGTTTTCCGGGTCTGTGGAAGCCCCGTTATTGGTGACTATGAACCGTAAAAAGCTAACGCTTTTCTTGAAAAATCGTGATTTTTCTGTTGATACCCTCATATTTGCATCGTGTAGGCTATTGAGAAACCAATCTACGTGCCGGATGTGGGAGTTTTCGTCCTTCGAGAAGACGATAACATCATCAATATAGACATAGCAAAATTTGCCGATCTACTTTCGCAGTATGTTGTTAACTTAAAAATCAAAAAACCTGGCGGCACCCAGATGTGGGTTGCGATACTGCGCCTTCCTGTGCATTTTCTTTCCTGTTTTGTCTTTTGGACTTGTGAATTCTATTTTTGGCAGATCATAACAACATTAAGTATGTTACGTCTCTTTTGATGGTTGGTTTAAGCCTGTATTTATAGCAGGGGATCTTAACGCCTATACCTTGACTGACGTTTGTGTGTTAGTTTGAAGCTGTGTACTGAGAGAGAAAAAATCATCAACCATATTACAGCGAAATATACTCTAATATGCAAACAGTAGGTTTAAAGAATGAATTCCAGTGCTATTGCACACCGAAGATATTCCAGAAGGAAACAAGAACAAATTTTTAAAGTATTTAACCTTTCCCTGGAAACGTCAAAGTTTCCCGCTATCTGGAAAGAGTCCCTTATTATTCCCCCTCACAAGAAGGGGAAAAAATCGAATGCTAAAAATTACCGAGGTATATCTAAACTATCAGCAATTTCGAAAATTTTCGAAAAAATTCTTGTGCCTCCATGCCAGCATGGCTTTATGAAACAAAGGTCTACCACTACCAATCTTCTGGAACTAACATCCTTCGTGATCACTGGTTTCCAAAATAAACTTCAGGCGGATGTCATTTACACTGACTTCAGTAAAGCATTTGACTCCGTGAATCACGGCCTTCTTTTAGAAAAACTCGATCTTATCGGTTTTCCTACTGATCTTCTGGGTTGGATTAACTATGTCTGCTGACACTTCCAAGTTCCCCTTTTAGCATATCAGTGATGGGCCTAGCTATGGACTAAAAATCTTTTATGGAGCATCTATAATAGCTGGCCAAGCCAAGGAATGATCTGACCTCGAATATGTTCTTAGGCTCTGGTAATTCCTGAATGGCTTTTATATTTTCCGGGTCTGTGGAAGCCCCGTTATTGGTGACTATGAACCGTAAAAAGCTAACGCTTTTCTTGAAAAATCGTGATTTTTCTGTTGATACCCTCATATTTGCATCGTGTAGGCTATTGAGAAACCAATCTACGTGCCGGATGTGGGAGTTTTCGTCCTTCGAGAAGACGATAACATCATCAATATAGACATAGCAAAATTTGCCGATCTACTTTCGCAGTATGTTGTTAACTTAAAAATCAAAAAACCTGGCGGCACCCAGATGTGGGTTGCGATACTGCGCCTTCCTGTGCATTTTCTTTCCTGTTTTGTCTTTTGGACTTGTGAATTCTATTTTTGGCAGATCATAACAACATTAAGTATGTTACGTCTCTTTTGATGGTTGGTTTAAGCCTGTATTTATAGCAGGGGATCTCAACGCCTATACCTTGACTGACGTTTGTGTGTTAGTTTGAAGCTGTGCACTGAGAGAGAAAAAATCATCAACCATATTACAGCGAAATATACTCTAATATGCAAACAGTAGGGTTAAAGAATGAATTCCAGTGCTATTGCACACCGAAGATGTTCCAGAAGGAAACAAGAACAAATTATATCGGAGTTCTCGACGGAATGAGACGGAAAGAGGAAACTGAAAAAGCGAGCTTATTGTCGAGCAAGTCCATAGGCTACAAGCATTTTATACCCGTCACTCGCAGAGTAATAGGGTATACTGTAGAAATGCTGATGTCTCATTTAATATAAGTGATAGAAAGTTCACATTAAGCATGTTGGTTTTTATGATGCCCCAATCCGAATTGTTTCATCTAGCCACGCCCACCGTAACCCTCACAAAACCCGGAAAGCACGATACGAATACGAGTTTTCATGCCCTCGCATTTCCTAACGCCTTCAAGCCGCGGAAAACTGTGGCGTTCATAATATTATAGTGTATGTCTTCGTTTGACTTTGAATAATATATTTTTGTTAATACCAAAGATTTTTAAATCGAAACATTATTTCGCTATTTATGAAGAAATGTAGATTATAAGCCTTCAGATGGGCAGTGTCGTAACTATCATTTACTCACTCGACTATAGCGTTTCTTCATGTTATTTCTGTATTTTGGGCCGATGCCGAAAAAAATGAAAACGCCTGCAAATCACGTCGGGGTCACCATGAAAATTCCGTATGATTTTATATTGAAACGCAAACATTAGTACTTTGCAGGTTTTTTATTTACGTAAAAACTTGGGGATTGCAAACGAGCTAAAGGGACGATAAGTGCAGTAAAAAGGAAGTTATTTTTGCAACTTATTTGTTTTATCTGATTTCGCGTACTTGCTACGAAAAAAAATTAGAAGAAGGGAAGGCGTTTGAATCCGTCTGAGCGAAAAAGCTTTAGTTGGTACCGCTCCCTCCTTACACGACGAAAAAAATAACAGATCTGAGCGAACAGCGCTAAGTCTTGCAGTTCGAGCAGATGTTTCCGCTACCCTTTTAACACTGAATTACCAATAAACAAACGGTAGTAATATAGTAAATAAGAGACGTGGTAAAAGAATATATAT
>NW_024573095.1:0-192902 GCF_018153835.1 Drosophila eugracilis | reverse complement strand
TACCAATGCCAACATTGTGCTACTGTGTTTTGCGTAAACACAAATTGCCCGATAGAAATACGATCGGTTAAAACGAGCGACAGAGCCCGTTACGTAGGAAGTGCAAGTGTCAGCATACATAGCCGCTGCTGCCGCTTTGCTGATGTGTTTGTAGGCATCGCAGCGCGAGATCTTAGCTTTAAGAAGAGATTCATATCGAAACATTCAATAAAATAAAGTCAAACGGAACACGACGTTTTGTCACTGGAATATTTACTTGGCGATCATGACAGCCCTGTCGTGGTAAAAAAAACACCAGTTTTTGGTACATTAATTATTATTGGTACTTTCACGTTTTTCTTTGAACCCATTGTCAATTGAACTGATTTTCGTGCAATTTTAATTGCACTCATAATGTCCAATGGCTTTTGTTATTTCAATATTCTAGTAGCAGCGTTAATAACAGTCGACAGATTCGTCATCTTTACTTTTTTCCTCGTAGTCTTCCCTTTACATTTCTTTTTTGTTTTTGATATTCCCATTCCAAATTTTTTCTTTGCTTTCATAATGTTGGTCACCAAATATGATGCTGCTTTTTCACCAAGAGTACTGTCTGTTGCTTCTACAATTAATATAGAATCTGCAATGTGACGTTCATGTAAATCCTTTTTATGCGAATAAGCTATATCGTGTCCTTTACAAGCCTCATCTAGTTTATTTATTCCTCGTTTTAAACGATTTCCTAGCTGTGTACCCTGCCCACAAAATGTATATCCTGGTATATGGGCTTCAAACGGTAATGCATTAAATAAGTTGTTGGCAAGACCTCGTTTACAATTGAAAACACTAATGAATCGATTATAAAAACATTATCATCAAAGACTTCTCATCGAATGAGGTACATAAGCTTTAAGAATGCGTTTAATAAGTCAAAAACAAAAAATTATCGTTAGAAATATCAACGATGAAAACGAGCAAAAAATAACCCCCACGACATAGTTCTCTCTTACCTAATACAATAAGAGCTCTTATTGTTGGACCTTCAAATTGTGGTAAAACCAACATTATGCTCAGTTTGATAGAGAGTCGAAACGGATTGAAATTCGAAAATATTTACGTATTTCTAAGAGTTTATATCAACCTAAATATGAGTACTTGGAAAAATTAATAAAACCTTTTAAGAGAATGGGATATCATACTTTCTCTCTTAACGATGGTGTACCCCAGTGAAGCACAAAATAATTCTATTATGATATTTGATGATGTAGCTTGTGAAACACAAAAATATAGGATCTTATTTGTGTATCATAAGAATATTTTGTGTCATAAGAATATTGATTGCTTTTATTTATGTCAAACATATACCCTAAACACTTGATTCGTGATAATGCAAACTATATTATAATGTTTAAACAAGATAATTTAAACATACGACATATATATAGAGATCGTATTTATACAGATATGGGGTACGACACATTCCTGCAAATTTGTAAAAACTGCTTGGAGGATAAATTTGGATTCTTGCTTATCAGTAAAGATAACGATATGGATAATGAAAGATATAGAAAACGTTTTGATCAGCTTGTTTTGATTTTAAAAAGTTTTTGGATTTGGTATAAAAATAGATTAAAAATCAAAATTTCCACAGTTTAACAACAGATTTCATTATGACTATAGTAGTAGGTAAATAATGCTGGTTCTGGCACAGATTTATGGGCTATTAAGCTGTCACATTAGTGATAAAAACATGGTTTCCCCCACCGCGAAACCTATTATCCGTCGTTCCCTGTGATAAGGATTTTCCCTCAGTACCCCCGCAGGTCCTTTTAGTCAGTATGGATTCTGGCACAGAAATCATAAACCCATAAATTATAGTTTTTAAAATCAGTGCACGTGTTCAAAGAAGTAATAAAATGTGACGATATGGAGAACCGATATACGTTCATGGACGCACCATAATAAAATTGTCAAGTGCATAGTCAAGTATAAGTTAATGTTTCAAGTTGTTTATTCAAATTTCAGATTTTTTCGATTTCAGTAAGTAAGGAGAAAAGGGATACAAGGAGTGTAACTTTGCAGCAATTGTTTTCTGAGAACATGGCATGACTTAGGCTGATTATAATACATATGTTTTACATTTAGCTGAATGGATTTTAAATTTTTAAATAATAAAAAAAACTCGGTATGTATGTGTGCGCCTGAATCAGGTATTCTCTTCCCTCCATTGGTTTTCTGAAAGACATGACCCTTTGCTATCTCTTGGGTGAGTCCACCTGGGACTCACCCCTACCCTGAAGTGTGCGCTCGGGTTTGCTTGTGCGTGGAGCTGCGAACTCACCCCAACCCTCAAGTGTGTGCTGATATCTGCTTGTCCTTGGAAATACGAGGTGTGGAAATTTATTTTTAAGCGTTTTAATGAAAAGTTGCAGTTTTTAACTTACAATCGTATAAAGCACACTATTGAAAAGAGCTTGAAAAATGCTTTCAATGACACCAAACCCACTTTTTTAGGGATGGTCTATATTGAGACCACCAATTACCGAAATTTTTGCCTTCTTAGGGTAGTAGTGAGGACTTAGGGAAGCACCTATGACCTATACCCGAAGATTTATCAAATATAAAATTAAACCAATCATAATGACTCCTGAAGACGAGTTTGAATTTCACGATTCATTAAATTGTCATATTTGTAAAAAAATATTATTAATTGATAGAGTTACGGATCATTGCCATTTAACAGGTTTATTTAGGGGTGCAGCTCATTATAAATGTAACTTGGAGAATAGACTATGTAAATTCATACCAGTGTTTTTCCATAATTTTTTTAAGTAAGATTGTCATTTATTTATTGAAAAGTTGGCTAAAACTCCTGGTAGTATTATTGTAATCCCAGTAAATAAAGAACAATATATTTCGGTGTCCAAAAGCATAAAAACTTCAAATTTTGAAATTCGATTTCTTGACACATTCCAATTTATGCCATTAAGTTTAGATACCCTTGCTTCTAACTTATTTGATGATCAGTTAAATACAATAAAAACATTTTGTAAAAATGAAATAGAATTCAGGCTTATGCGTGAAAAGGGAATCTTTCCTTATGAATATTTAGATTCAGCTAGTCGACTTGAGGAAACTTCCCTACCATCAAGAGCAGCATTCTATAGTAACTTGACAGAAAAGGAATGCTCTCAAGATGATTATGAACACGCACATAATGTTTGGTCACAATTTTCTGGTTCAAGTCTAAAAACTGATGTTTTCCTATTCACTGATATATTTGAAAATTTTAGAAAAATATTTTTACAAATTTATTCATTAGACCTTCAGTTTTTTACTATACCAGGTTTATCTTGTGCAGCCATGTTAAAGACCACAAATATTCAACTAGAGTTTTCAGTAGATATCGATATGTAGGGTAGTATCAATTTGATAATATTTATTTCGGATATATATAAAGGTAAATTAAAGAAACAAACTTCACGACTTCCGCACTCTATGGATGATACTTTCTCTCTTCAATATTCGCAATGACTTCAACTTAAACAAGAAGAAACGCTATAGTCGAGTGCCGCGACCATAAGATACCCGTTACTGTTTTACAAAATTTTAAAAAATTATTTTGCTAGTGGAAATTCACAAGGCGCCACCTATTGTCAGAGGAAGTATGTTGAGTATGCTTATAGTGACGTCACTGCCCATGTGAGGCCTTATAACTTAATTTCTTTATAAATAGCGAAATAATGTTCCGATTTGAAAAATCTTTTGTAAATCGATAGGTATTAACAGAAATAAGTTACACAAGGTCAAACGAAGGCATTCATAATAATATTATAGACGCCACAGCTTTCCGCGGTTTGTGGGCGTCAGAGTAGGCGTGGCCGGATGCAACTTCGTGGAAAGTTGCAAAGGCATCTCCTAAATACGTGATCCTAAACAAAATTATGTAGCTCTTATAGTTTTTGAGATTTTTGCATTTTTGGTTGTTCAGGTTTTGTGGGCGTTAGAGTGGGCGTGGCTTGATCGAAAAAGAAACAATTCGCATTGGGAGCATAATAGAAACCTACATGCTTAATCCGAACTTTCTATCTCTTATAGTTACCGAGATATCAGCTTTTCTAGAAAATCCGAAAACCGTCTTTTGAGCCTTGTGGGCGTATGGGTGGGTGTGGCCGGATAGTAGTACCACTATAAGATGCGCTGCCATTTAAAGATTATACTTTTTGAATTTCAACTTTCTAACTGCAATAGTTCCTGAGATTTCAGCAATTTTAGTTTTTGGCGATTTGTTTGAGTTAGAGTGGGCGTGGCAGGATGCTGTAATATGTTGTAATATGTCCCGGGACCTCAAGAATCTTCATGCTTAATCTCAACTTTGTATCTGCTATAGTTCCTGAGATCTCAGCGTTCATACGGACGGACGGACGGACGGACGGACGGACGGACGGACGGACGGACGGACAGACGGACATGGCTCAATCGACTTCGCTATTGATCCTGATCAAGAATATATATACTTTATAGGGTCGCAAAAGCTTCCTTCTATCTGTTACATACATTTCAACGAATCTAGTATACCCTTTTACTCTACGAGTAACGGGTATAAATATAAAATATAATATATAAAATATAAAATATAAAATATAAAATATAAAATATAAAATATAAAATATAAAATATAAAAATATAAAATATAAAATATAAAATATAAAATATAAAATATAAAATATAAAATATAAAATATAAAATATAAAATATAAAATATAAAATATAAAATATAAAAATATAAAAATATAAAATATAAAATATAAAAATATAAAATATAAAATATAAAATATAAAATATAAAATATAAAATATAAAATATAAAATATAAAATATAAAATATAAAATATAAAATATGAAATATAAAATATAAAATATAAAATATAAAATAAAAATATATATATAAAATATATAAAAAAAAATATAAAATATAAAATATAAAATATAAAATATAAAATATAAAATATAAAATATAAAATATAAAAATATAAAAATATAAAAATATAAAATATAAAAATATAAAATATAAAATATAAAAATATAAAATATAAAATATAAAATATAAAATATAAAATATAAAATATAAAATATAAAATATAAAATATAAAATATAAAATATAAAATATAAAATATAAAATATAAAATATAAAATATAAAATATAAAATATAAAATATAAAATATAAAATATAAAATATAAAATATAAAATATAAAATATAAAATATAAAATATAAAATATAAAATATAAAATATAAAATATAAAATATAAAATATAAAATATAAAATATAAAATATAAAATATAAAATATAAAATATAAAATATAAAATATAAAATTTAAAATATAAAAATATAAAAATATAAAATATAAAAATATAAAATATAAAAATATAAAATATAAAAATATAAAATATAAAATATAAAATATAAAATATAAAATATAAAATATAAAATATAAAATATAAAATATAAAATATAAAATATTAAATATAAAATATAAAATATAAACAAGAAGAAACGCTATAGTCGAGTGCCGCGACCATAAGATACCCGTTACTGTTTTACAAAATTTTAAAAAATTATTTTGCTAGTGGAAATTCACAAGGCGCCACCTATTGTCAGAGGAAGTATGTTGAGTATGCTTATACTGACGTCACTGCCCATGTGAGGCTTTATAACTTAATTTCTTTATAAATAGCGAAATAATGTTCCGATTTGAAAAATCTTTTGTAAATCGATAGGTATTAACAGAAATAAGTTACACAAGGTCAAACGAAGGCATTCATAATAATATTATAGACGCCACAGCTTTCCGCGGTTTGTGGGCGTCAGAGTAGGCGTGGCCGGATGCAACTTCGTGGAAAGTTGCAAAGGCATCTCCTAAATACGTGATCCTAAACAAAATTATGTAGCTCTTATAGTTTTTGAGATTTTTGCATTCTTGGTTGTTCAGGTTTTGTGGGCGTTAGAGTGGGCGTGGCTTGATCGAAAAAGAAACAATTCGCATTGGGAGCATAATAGAAACCTACATGCTTAATCCGAACTTTCTATCTCTTATAGTTACCGAGATATCAGCTTTTCTAGAAAATCCGAAAACCGTCTTTTGAGCCTTGTGGGCGTATGGGTGGGTGTGGCCGGATAGTAGTACCACTATAAGATGCGCTGCCATTTAAAGATTATACTTTTTGAATTTCAACTTTCTAACTGCAATAGTTCCTGAGATTTCAGCAATTTTAGTTTTTGGCGATTTGTGGGAGTTAGAGTGGGCGTGGCAGGATGCTGTAATAAACTTGCGCTGTCCCGGGACCTCAAGAATCTTCATGCTTAATCTCAACTTTGTATCTGAGATCCTGAGATCTCAGCGTTCATACGGACGGACGGACGGACGGACAGACGGACATGGCTCAATCGACTTCGCTATTGATCCTGATCAAGAATATATATACTTTATAGGGTCGCAAAAGCTTCCTTCTATCTGTTACATACATTTCAACGAATCTAGTATACCCTTTTACTCTACGAGTAACGGGTATAATTAGTAAGGCGCTATTTCTATTAGGAAGAGGGTGATGGGTATAGACATTCTTTGATGAAAAGAGGCAGTTCTATATGGCGTTTTGGCTGATGGAAAAAAGCTACGGGGTTGTGGAATTCGGAACAGTGTGTGTCCCCATATGAAATTAAATAGGCTGGTTAATACCTTAATATACCCATATCCCACAATCGGCTATCCTGAATCTTCATTCGCCCCTGAATGAACGCCATTTTTTCATGTACTCGGCTGCTGTCGTAGTAATGTTTGGTCCCTCCTGATTACTTCTTTACTTCATAACGCTTGTGATTAAGTTTTTTAGTTACTTTATAAGAGCCGAAAAATTTTGGCCGAAGTTTCATTCCAGTTCCATACTGTGTTCTTTTTATGGCAACCAATTCACCTACGGCATATTCTGTTTCTACCTTCCTTTTTTCGTTAAAACTCCCTCTTTTTCCTTACTGAACTTTCTCTATATTTTGCCGAGCTTTCTTTCGTATCTCTTTACGATCTTCATTTAGTTCTTCTATTTCTTAGTCTTCAAAAACTTTCAAGAGCTCGTCGTCCCTCTTTCGCATATTCAATCCGGTCAAGATTTGGAACGGACTATACTTGGTGGTTCGAGATGGAGTGTTGTTAATTATATGCTAAACTCTATCTGCGTAACGATACCAATTCTGTGGGTTTTCCTGGCACATTTTGCTCAGCATCGGAATGAAAATTTTGTGGATTCTTTCCACTTGGCCGTTACCTCTGGGTGAGCAAAGATGTGATTATAGCGTTTTTTTGTGTCGGTGAGGGGTCCAACGTGATCGAAGCGATAGGTTCCGAGAGGTTCCTGAGCCATGTCAATGGGACTGAGTAACCCTTCCATTTTCCCACGTTTGGAGTCGATGATCAAGCATTCCACGCATCCTTTAACAACTTCTACCTTCTGTTGGATTCCAGGGATATAATAGGACTTTTCCAAAATATCGCGAGTCTTTTTTATACCGATGCTACGCTGACAATTTCGTCTTCCATTGTCTCTGCAACAACTAACAGCTCAAGAACTGCGTCTTTGTATAGGATATTATTATTTAGGAAATAATCCTCGTAGTCGTGGTTATTGGTTAATATGGTTTTAACAGCTTTTATCCAGCTGTCGCTGTCTTGTGCCTCCACTAAACGTGACTTTGTAGAATCTGCGATTAGAGAGCATGACAAATGTCTTAATGCGTCCACGTGCCATATCTTAGTTCCAGCCCTGTGCTCTATCTTAAATTCAAACTCTTGCAGAGCCATAGCCCATCTGGCAACTCTTGGTGGTAGATCATCCTTCTTGATCATCATTGCGAAAGCGTTGCAATCGGTAACCACGGTAAAAGGCTTACCAAGGAGGTAAACTCGCCACTTTTTCAACGCATTTACGATTGCTAAAACCTCCAGCTCGTTGGAACCATACTTTTCTTCGCAACCGTTTGTTTTCCTGCTCATGAACTCAATAGGATGAAACTGCTGATCCTCCGAGTGCCTGTCCATTAAAACCACTTCGAAGCCATATTTGCTTGCATCTGTATGAACTTCGGTTGTAGCCATTGGACCAAACAGTTTGAGTACTGGTGCTGACACAAGTAGCTGTTTCAAGAGGTTAAACGAAATTAGTCCTTGCTCAGTCAACGTTAGATTTCTGTCACATTTTGTGTTGCTTTTCATCCGAAGAAAGTCGCTTAAGGGTTTTGGTGTGAGGGCGTAATCTTTAATGAAGCGCCGCATATATGACGTCAGACCCAAGTATCGCTGCAAAGCTTGTCTGATTTGAGGAATTGGAAAATTGACGACTGTTTTAATCTTCTCGTTCGTGGGTGCCGTTCTCAATAATGTAGCCTAAGAAATTGATCTTGCTCTAGAGAAATTGTGCTTTCTCACACTTGATTCGTAATCCAGCCCTCGAAGCCACGCTCAATACATTTTCTAACGCCTTCAGTCCTTCATTTTCGTCCTTGCTTGGCACAATTATATCGTCCATATAGACCACGATCGTTTGCGTTTGAATAAGATCCCTCAAAGTAGCCGTGACATATCGACAGAAAATAGCAGGAGAATTTGAGATACCGAACGGTACATGAGTAAATTCGTACTGCCCGTTATGCGTCACGAACGCGGTGAACTTCCTGATTCTTCGTTAATCGGCACATGAAAGAAACCGTTCGTCATCTACAGGGTTGTGAATATTTTCGATCCCTCCAACCAGTCGAGAACATCGTCAATTGGGCTCATCGGAAAATTTTCCTTCTTGATTTTTTGATTGAGTCGGCGATAATCGCAACAAAATCGTCTGAATCCGTTCTTTTTAGCTACCAGGACTACTGGCGAAGCATACTCTGAGGAGCTGGGTACAATAATTCCGTCTGCCAACCATTCCTGCACTTGCTTCTATATGAAACACCTGTTCTTGTATGATGTGCGTCTTGGGCGTTGATATACAGGAATGTTGTCTTCCAACACGATTCTCATGCTCACTGCAGACTCTATCGATTTTATTGGCTTGTACTCTGTAACAAGCTGCTGTACCTTTAGTTTTTGATTGTCGGCCAGGGAGATAACATTAATTTTATCTAGGACGGAACTTTTCTCGACTATCTCCGTGACACACATTCCATTAAATGTCGATGCAAAGTCTCTTTCTTTTGCCCTGAACTCGAAGTCGAACATTAAGTCGACTGACTGTAGCACATTGTTTCCCACAATCGCAGAGTACTCGAGTTCGTTCTGTGGCGACATGGAAAGTTACCGAGAAGCATACACCATCAGCTTCAAGATCGACGTCGATACATTCTACGGTCGCAAGTTCGCCCTTGCCGATACCTCTCAGGTGCTTAACTACTGGCTTTAGCTTCAAACCGTCAAAACTTCTGAAAATGTTCTCTCTCATCAAACACAAGTCACATTCCGAATCAATCATGGATGTAAATGTCACTTCTTCAGCTTTCATCTTTTTGTAAATGAGTCCCTTCGCAGCTTTTACCTTCAGTATGTTTGCAAACTCTTTCTTAACGAAAATAGTTTCTTTATTCTCATCGAAATTTTAAGAGATATGTCCTTTCTTGTTGCACTTGCAATCCTTAGCAATATGGCCTTCGCAGTTACACTTGAAGCATTTCCTTTGAAAATTGCTATGAGTCGGTTTACCTGTCGATTTCCTCTTCAAATTGTCTTTAGTATTTCCCTTACCCTTCATCTTTTCGTAAATGCTTAATTCGGCTTTAAGTTCCCTAATGGAATTCGCTCGATACAACCCTGCCTTGTTGACCTTGCTATCTGGGATGCCATCTATGAATTACGATACTAGACTTTCCTCATCAAAATTTATCGGTTTGCTCCATTAAACTATACTCGAGGAATGTCTCTTTTGGTTGTTTTTGCCTTTTGCGCAAAATCTTGTGTATATCTGCCGAACATAGCTTTTTACCGAATTCATCCCTTACTCCGTTTTTCAGCTCAATGAAATCCCCAACTCTCCTTGTACTTTTAATGTAGAGCTTGGCTGCTCCAATCAGAAGTTGCTTAGCATAAATAAATTTCTTCAAATTATCCCAACCCACGGTAACTGCAACATTATCGAATTCAGACAGCCAGTGATTGACGTCTTCCTGTTCGGAGCCTGAAAATGATGAAACACTGTCCTGAATATCGCGTAGTGTAAATATCGAGCTACTAGGTTGAGCCGCCTCTTGGTAATTGGAAGCACTACTAATACTCCCAACTTCCCCGTCAGCCTCGCCATCCTCATCGTCAGCCACATCTAATGCATAATGTTCGAACAACCGATCCTGCAAAGGTCCATTTCTGCCAGTTGTATCCAAACCTAGTTCGGATAACTTTGCCCTCAGTAGAGGCACAGTCATAGCGAGGATCGTTCTAGCATCCATAGTAATGCGTTCAAGCCGTTTACAAACAGTGTTACAATTCAACAACAACAAAGTAAGAATTTAATTGACGTTAAACAATTCGAGTATTCAAAAAAAATTCAAATCAGATTAAATAGATGAAATCGCCTCAGTCGCTCACCACACCGAATTGGATTTTGCTGTCTTCTACGTCTGCTTGAATTTTGCCAATCCAGTCCACTCTCCTACTCCAGCTCTTACTCTTCTACGATGTCGTCACGATGCACTGCTTGCTCGTCTCTTCGCAGTTTTTTGGCGGATTGCGTCGTTTGCAAGTTCTTGCAGCTCCTCTTTTCGCCACAGGGAAACTGTTTTGTTGTCGCAAAAATAGCAAGTGGCAAGTCCACTGCTGTATGTCGTCGTTCTCTTCTCTCTACTGCGCAGATTTTGCGTTGCAAATTTGTTTTCGAATTAATTTTGGGTACGCTCACAGTAAAGTTTTTGCAAAATTTTTGGCACTTTTGTAGTCTGTGTACACAAATTTGCTGCTTCAACGTTAGTCGATCTTTTTTAACTTTATAGATTTTCCTCGTCTTTATCTGTTCCTGTTTAACAATTACTTCTAAAGCTTTCAGCTTTTACTTCTTTTTTCTCAGTCTTCACTTCATTTTTCGTCGCGACAGTTTTCTATGTCTTAACGCACAGTTTTCTCTTTGTTCTTTTTTCCTTTTATAATCCCGGTTGAGCCCCCAATAATTTTTAGGGTAGTACAAATTGATAATGTTTATTTCGGATATATATAAAGGTAAATTAAAGAAACAAAGGTTTTGTATTAAACTTCACGACTTCCGTACTCTATGGATGATACTCTCTCTTCAATATTCGCAATCGCCTGACTTCAACTTAAATTACTAAGGCGCAATTTCTATTAGGAAGAGGGTGATGGGTATAGACATTCTATTCTTTGATGAAAAAATACAGTTCAATATGGCGTTTTGGCTGATGGAAAAAAGCTACGAGGTTGTGGAATTCGGAACAGTAAGTCCCCATATGAAATTAAATACCTTATAATATCCATATCCCACAGATATGTATAGATTTATTCAAAATAGCATTCGAGGGGCTTAGTACAATGTTGCCATAGATATACAAAGGCAAATAACAAATAACAGATTATGATCCAACAATGGAATCATCCTTTTTAATGTATTTGGATGCAAAAAATGTATATGGTTGGGCAATACCACAACCTCTTCCATATAAAGGGTTTGAATGGTTGTCCCATATTAAAAAATTTTATTTTAAAATAACTTTCATTAGTTAAATGGAAAAGCAATGAGTGAATTATATAGGTCTATGCTCCAAAGTTTATAGTTATAAAATAGATGAAGTTAAAAACACTTATAACAAAGCAAAAGGTGTGAGTTCAGAAATTTAACTATGGATCACTATAAAAATGTATTACTCACTGGAACCCACTATATGGTAGTAACACAAGTTTTAGATCAAGGGCACACAAAATATCAATAAATAGGATATATAAGAATGAGCTTTGTGCTAATGATAGAAAAGAAAACGTAATCACAATGAAACAGAGTTTACAATATTAAATCATGATGATCATGGTACTCTATCAATAAAACATAAAAGGTTAATGGAAAAGGACTTGTGGATAGTATCAATTTCTTAGAACTTGAAAATATATTTTTAAGAGATATAATAAATGGGAGAAATACAGATGTCAATACATTAAATGAACTGAGAGATAAGGAAGTAAACCTAGAACAAGAATTATTGAAAATCGAGATTGTGGTAAATATAAGTAAAACAAAAATAAATAAATAAATAAAAAAAACATATAATATTTTATTAAAATTGTTAGTATACACATTATAAACTTGTACATTTATATGTATGTAAATATATTTATTAAATTTAATTATATGTTCTAATTTATATATATATTTGTACCATAAAATTTCATCTTTATTTACCCAGCTGGCTTCGTCCATTGGAAAGCCAAGCCATTTTACCAAAACTTTTTCACCTCTTCGCTTTAAAATTTTCTCAACTAGAAATGTGTTCGGGAATTCAGTCTTTTTGAGTTCTTCTGTATAAAACCCACCCTGAATCGGATTACCTTTATAATCTTCAAGTAAGTTTTGGGGAATGTATTGTTGACTTTTCTAATTTCAAAGATTTCTGTTGTATAATTCGGCGTATACCCTTTTTAAACCACATGTTTATACTTGCTGACACGAACTTGATCGCATTTCGTAGGTTACTCTCAACAGATATCTTTATATGATTATATGAGTCTTGTAATATTTGTTTATCATTAGTTGTGTTGACACTGATTGGGCTCATTTTTATCAAATATCAAATTTTTGTAAATATCTATCCTCTTATATTTCCCATTGAAACTAAACTCACGACACATTGACTCTTTGAGTGTTCTATTACAATCGACAATTTATGCCTTAAGAGTGCTGGAACGTCCAATAATTATTTTATATCATAACGTTTCATTAATTGTTTAAATTTTGTATTAAAAAACTCTTTTCCATCATCAGTTTGTAATTTTTTTGGTGTTTTAAGATTTTTTCCATTGGGAAACATCATTGGCATTTTTTGATTGTAGTGCTTCACCCCAAGCAAATTTAGAAAACGTATCAATTACATTTAATAAGTAACGATAACCCTTATTAGATGTTGAATAAACCCCATTTCAACCAAAGCTGCTTGCCACAGATCGTTTATTTCCTTCGTAATGGCTCATCTTCGTTGAAAATGTTTACGAGACGGTCCGTGCAACTCATTTACAATTGCTCGTTTAATATACTAATGTATAGGCTACACCTTCTATTTCAATTGTTGTCTTTTTTGGTATCGCAGTCGGTTTTGTTACATACTTAAAAATATAGTCTTTTGCTCTCTTGTTATAGACCTCTATTTTATTTTCAAGATTTGAAATTTTTGTAAGTCGACGATTAATACTTTGACTTACAAGATTTTTTAAGTCTTCCCCCAACTTTCTGACACACTCATCTGTATATTGTGTTGTTGTCAAGTCATTATCATCTAAGGGATTAATAGCGTTTTTAACTCTTTTATTTTGAGCGTTTAGATTACCATCAGTATCAATTAAAACAGTTTCATTTAATTTAACACCTCTTTTAAAATGATCTGATCGCTCCCTATCATTAGAAAAATGTCCAAACTTCTCAACAGACATGATGATTATAAATAAAAATCTTTTTTGTGTTTAATATATATACTCTAATTAAACAATAATTCCCTCCTCTCGCATTTCCTCTACTATTGAGAAAATCTCATTATTGTGATTGTTGTTACCCGCTGTTTTTGACTCCACTAAAATTTTTAACCGTTCGACTAGTTTTCGTACGATGTGGAGTTGATGTTGTAGGATTTTCAGTATTGTTTATTATTTTTTTTAATAATTTTAGTATATTTAAATGCACGTGAACCTTTAATTCGATTATTCACGTTATAACCTAATCTGTGAACATTGGTTTCTAATATAATATTTTTATATGTTTTCAAATCAAATGATCATTATAGTTTTGGGGGTGTTTATGAAATATAAGAGAGTACAGACCAGGAGTTAGCTCGCAACTCATTATACTAGACAAATGAATCTTATTATCAAAAATTTTTTGTTCACTATTCTTTAATGTTAATACATTATCTAAACTTTTTTTTAGGTCCGAAAGCCTTGTCCAATATATTTTCTCGACTTAAATGACTGATATTAAAATCATAATTTTTATTATCTATCTCGGCTTCTATATTTATATTTTCCCTCATTTCATTTTCTTTGTAGGCATTGATATAGCTTCCGGCTCACTCCGTTTCTCCACATCATCATTATATGTTTCACCTTTTTTTCCTTTTTCAAAAACATTTGTTTGTGAAAAGAAATCATTATACAAATCAATGTCATATCATTCTCATACTTTTCATTTTCGTATAATTGGCTCCTACATTTGTTTTTAAAAATGTCTGCTTTTTATTTTCCTTAACAAGTTCATGTAAAGGTTGTAATGTTTCCTCCAACTCTATAACATGATTCTTTACATGTTTTAGGTAATCAAACTTTCTGTTCAAGGCAGATGTCGCTTTTGTTAACTGAGCTAACACATTCATTATTGTAACCTGCATAAATTTAGATAAAGTAAATTTTTTATACTGTTTACTGGAAACAATAACTTCTTATGTTTATATCCACCCCATCCATCCCATGACATAAAAAAAGTATTGTTTATATAAATTTTAAAATTGTATTTATTCGACGTAATATAAAATATTTGTTTTTTATTATTTATTTATTTTTTTATATTTTATTTACTTATTTCTAAATATAAGTCATCATTTTTTTATGAATATTAAATTTCCCTTCAATTTTCTGAATAAATTCCTCCCGAAGATGTGTATACCTTTCCGGGGTGTATAGAAAGTAATCCTCCAACTCCAGAACAAGGGATTTTCCAATGGTCCTTATACACTCCGCCTTAAAGGTGGGGAACTTAACATTTTCAGGCATCCTTGCCTTTGACAAAATAGATTTCTTATTACATCTATTGAATTCTTAAGTTACCGTCTCAACCTTTTTTTCTTTTGTTTAACATCAATTGGTATGAACGCTGTTTCTGTGGCATCATCATTTTCATCGTCCTTCTCGTTGAGAAAGCAAACCAAACTTGTCGACTTCTGTAGTCTCCTCGTTCTTATAGTTGTTGTTCTCCATGTTCGTTTTATTATATATATATATTGCTTTTTGTTGTTTAGCAGTTGTTTTTTGTTGCTTGGCAGTTGTTTTTTTGTTGTTTAGCAGTTGTTTCTTATTGTTTAGTAGTTGTTTTTTGTTGTTTAGCAGTTGTTTTTTATTGTTTAGCAGTTGTTGTTTTTGTTGTTTAGCAGTTGTCTTTTTTATTGTTTAGCACTTGTTTTTTGTTGTTTAGCAGTTATTTTTTATTGTTTAGTAGTTGTTTTTATGTTGTTTGGCAGATGTTTTTTGTTGTTTAGCAGTTGTTTTTATAATTTGGAAGTGGTTTTTTTGTTGTTTAGCAGTTTTTTTTTGTTTAGTTGTACAACGTCTCTTGAATGTAAAGTCGAAACTTGGACTGTGAATTTGGAAGTAGGCAGCCCCGATTTTTATACCATCCAGAAGTCACACATACAAACGTATGTACGCCACATTTGTTGCTCCCTGCCAACACGTCCTAAGTGTAAGCCAATCAAAACGATGTGTTATTGGCTCACTCCATTGGCAAAGGAATGCAGAAATGAAAGACATAAATGACCACAGTTGTATGTATCCAAATGTTGAACTCTCTCGTAGTTGTATTGTATTTGCTTTCCTAAATACTTAACAACTTCTATAGGTGGTTGTAGATTTCCGAAATTATCAAAATAATGTAAATCATTTTTTTTATATATCACAGATTCGTAATCTTTACTTTTTTCTTCGTCGTCTTCCCTTTCCATTTGTTGTTTGTTCTTGATATTCCCATTAAAAATTTTTTCTTTGCTTTCATAATGTTTGTCACCAAATATGCTGCTGGTTTTCTTACCAAGAGTACTGTCTGGTGCTTTTACACGTGACCAAGCTTTATCAATTAATATAGAGTCTGCAATGTGACGTTCATGTAAATCCTTTTTATGGGAATATGCTATATCGTGTTCTTTACAAGCCTCATCCAGTTAATTATTCCTTGATCACATCGTTTCAAACGTTTTTCTAGCTGTGTACCCGGCCCACAAAATTTATATCCTGGTATATGGGCTTCAAAGGGTATTGTATTAATTAAGTTGTTGACAAGACCACCACCTCGTTTACAATTGAAAACACTAATGAATCGATTATAAAAACTCTTCACCAATATATTGATGTTTAATCATCAAAGATTTCTCACCGAATGAGGTATATAAGCTTTAAGAATGCGTTTAATAAGTCAAAAACAAAAAATTATCATTTGAAATATCAACGATGAAAACGAGCAAAAAACAACCCCGACGACATAGTTCTCTCTTACCTAATATAATAAGAGCTCTTATTGTTGGACCCTCAAATTGTGGTAAAACCAACATTATGCTCAGTTTGATAGAGAGTCGAAACGGATTGAAATTCGAAAATATTTACGAGTTTCTAAGAGTTTATATCAACCTAAACATGAGTACTTGGAAAAATTAATAAAACCTATTAAAGGAATGAGATATCATACCTTCTCTCATAACGATGATTTATTAGATCCCAGTGAAGCAAAAAAAATCTCTTATGATATTTGATGATGTAGCTTGTGAAAAACAAAAAAATAAAATCTTATTTTTGTATGGGTCTTTAATATTGATTCCTTTTATTTATGTCAAACATATACACATATACCTAAACACTTGATTCGTGATAATGCAAACTGTATTATAATGTTAAAACAAGATGATTTAAATATGCGACATATATGTAGAGATCATATTTATGGGGTACGACACATTCGTGGAAATTTGTAAAAAATGTTGGAAGGATAAATTTGGATTCTGGCTTATAAGTAAAGATAACGATATGGATAATGGAAGATATAGAAAAAGTTTTGATCAGTTTATTTTGACTTAAAAAAGTTATTGGAATAAATTAAAAATTACTCTACGAGTAACAGGTATAAAAAACATTTCCACAGCTTAACACCAGATTTCATTATGTCTAGATCAGATCTTTTCACCAATCGAATTGGATGGACGTTTTGTGTGTGCATTAATTGATTTGAATATGTACAATTCAATCCAAATATAGACGAAAAAACAATCTCTTCCATATTGGAACTAATGTAATCACTATTCCTACTGGATCCTATGACCTAAATGTTATAACTGATTATATTTATATAATATTATATATTATATTTTTAAAATTAAAAGCAATAACAATACTCTTCAAGTGGAAATAGCCAGCACTCGGGAGCCGCTTTACTTTAATAAGGAAAGATCAATTGGTCAACTTCTTTGGTTTGATAAAAGCCATCCCCAACAAAAACTTATCTATCGGATCAGACTGTCAATATTTTAAAAATTAATACTATTCGTTTGGAAAGTAACATTTAGTGGTTCATATATAGACAATACACCTAATCATACGTTACATGAATTCGGTATTAATGTTCCTCCTGGCTATAAAATGAATGTGACTCCACATAATCTTATTTACTTGCCAATCAACTGTGATGAAATAAGCGCACTCTCCATACGCATCGTAGATCAAAACGGAGATTTGGTAAATTCACGTGGTTAAAACGTTTCGATTCGGTTGCATATTCGCATGATAGAATGATTATTTATAATAAAAGACCTGGTTCATACACTCAACCAAGCATTATTAATTGTAAAGCTATAGAAAAAGGATCTACTCTAAAAAAAATTCACTTACCTTAAAAAATAAATCTATTTTTAAAGTCTTTCGGCTTCAAATTGCAAAATTTATAAAATATATATGTTTGAGAAAAAGTTTACTAGGATGGGAGTATTTCGAAAAACGAGTTTCATACCTATTCCTCGTATAATCAAGCATTTAAACCAAACGAGGAATCCAAATTACTATCCAAAATCAAGACTTGGATGTGCTCCCTCATGAGCACATCTTTTCTTGGAAAAGATACAAATTAAAATTCTGGATGGAGTGGTGGAGATGACTTTTCAACTGGACCTTACTTTAATTTTTCTGTCCCAAAAAATAAGAAGAAGATTATAAAAAGGTTTTGTTGAATTGTAAACATGAACTTGTGCTAATGCTAATTAAATACCTAGATGATGTCTTTGAAAATAAAGAGATTGGAACAAACATTTAAATTAGAAATGACCAATATAAGTTGTAAAATTCCTCATGTGACACCTAGTGACATTGCAAAAATTAAGATGTTTGATATTATTAAAAGTGGTGTAAACCTACCTATTGCATTTCGTAGTTGGGACTCCTACGTTAACCCGAAAATAGGACAAGGAGCACACAACTGTTGGAATGCTAAACTTTCAGCAAATCGGGAGAGACCTAGGTTTACAATAATAGGATTTACACTGAACGGAACACTTGTCACAAATAATTTATCAAACTTGAAGGTTCATTTAAATTCTGACTCAAACCCATATGATAATTTAAGTGTCGACTTCAATAAGAATCAGTTTGCTCACCTATATGAAATGTATTCAAGATTTCAATCTAGTTACTACAATCGCGAGTCACAACCATTTTTAACACCATCGGAATTTAAAATGAAAGCTCCAATTATCGTAATTTTTCTATGAGAATTTCAACTGAACTGAATACACCAAGTAACGAAAATACTCAAGCTTATTGCCTACTCATATAGGATCGATTAGTCGATTAGTCCCTTAAACGGATTAGTACAACGAGTTGTTTGATATTTTTAAAAATGATTGAAAAAATTGTGTCAATTTTTGTTAAAGAAATTGGAATAGAACTCGAAAAAAAACAAACTTGAATAATAGTTTTGTTATAGAACCACCATATGATTTCAAATTTTAAAATACAAAATTTCGAGCCACTGCAAGGAGGTTAACAAAAAAGCGTCATAAAATTGATTGGGACGATGGAGAAAACAGTATCTGAAGGCAATAACTATTGGAAAACAAATTATCTGCAAGCGAATGAAAAGAAACGTTTCCAAAGTCATTTTCTGGAAACCATGATTTGATTAATGATGAGGAAACAAATTTCCTTATTGTAAATATCATATTAAAGGTGGTGTTTGTGCTCTAAGCAATGCTTACAACATTTTTTTTTTTTTTAAAGTAATTAAAAAAAAAAAACACATTTACTTGCATTCACATTATTTTGAAGCTGAGACCACTTGTGACAAGACCTGTTTCTCGGAAACCATTTCAATAAATAATGAAATTTCTTGAAGAAATTGATAATTTTTTTCTAGAATTTAATGGGAAGATATTTGAAAATCATTTCCAATACCTTCTTAAAACAAAAATGATGTTCATGAATCAAAGTGCTCAAGATCTGAGAACAATAAAATGTGGTGAGCACTATACATTCTGTAACACCGATTCGAGACTGGAAACATGACCATGTCTCTTCAATGTAAATCAAAGGAATGGAGCTAGAAAAATAATTTCATTGTATAAATAATTAATAAATAAACGTATTATGTAAAATGAAAAAAAAAACAAGAGAAAACGCTATAGTCGAGTACCGCGACTATAAGATACCCGATACTGTTTTACACAATTTTAAAATATTCATTTTGCTAGTGGAAAATACCCAAGTGCCACCTATTGTCGGAGAAAGCATGTCGAGTAACTGATAGTGACGTCACTGCCCATGTGAGGCCTTATAACCTAAATTTCTTCATAAGTAGCGAAATAATGTTCCGATTTGAAAAATCTTTGATAAATCGAAAGATATTAACAGAAATAAGTTAAACAAGTTCAAACGAAGGCATTCATAATATTATTATAGACGCCACAGTGTTCAGCGCTTTGTGGGCATTAGTTGCAGTGGCATCCCTTAAATACGTATTCTTAAGCCTAACTTTCTAGCTGTTTTAGTTTCCAAAATTTTTGCATTTTTGGTTTTTTGGGTTATTTGGGCGTTAGGGTGCGCATGGCTAGATGGCAAAAAAAACAATTCGCATTTGGGGCATCATAAAAATCTACATCCAAACTTTTCATCACTTATAGTTACCGAGATATCAGGTTTTCTTGAAAATGCGAAACCGTTTTTTGAGCTTTGTGGGCTTAGGGGTGGGTGTGGCGAGATAATAGTATCACTAAAAGTCACTAAAAGTTTGTGGGCGTTAGAGTGGGCGTGGCAGGATACTGAAATAAACTTGCGCTGCCCCGGGACCTCAAGAACCTTCATGACTAATCTCAACTGTGTATCTGCTATAGTTCCTGAGATCTCAGCGTTCATACGGATGGGCAGACGGACATACGGTCGGACGGACGGACGGACGGACGGACGGACGGACGGACGGACGGACGGACGGACGGACGGACGGACGGACGGACGGTCGGACAGACGGACATGGCTCAATCGACTTCGCTATTTATCCGGATCAAGAACTTATATACTTTATAGGGTCGGAAACGCTTCTTTTTATCTTTTACATACTTTGCAACGAATCTAGTATACCCTTTTACTCTACGAGTAACGGGTATAAAAAACGTTCTCTTACCTATTCTGAATAAGGGAACTGAAAGGAAATATATAAACTCACTTGCACACGTATGTCAGGGTAGAAAAGAAGAAGAAAACTTGAAAATTGTAGAATAAATACGGCAAGCAGGCGGTAAAGAGAATCATTTTTAAAACTTAAAGTCCACTGTACACTATGTATTCGAATCAAATTAAATTGTTACTCAAACAGTTTGATGGAGTTGTACACTATTCTCACTATCTGCGACTTCTCCTTATAATTTGAAGCTACTTGAGTGTGAAGGAGTTGAAATGATAACTTCCATCTATGGCGTACACCTGGAAACATATATCTGGAGTAAGGATTCAGCTACGAAAGGAATTTACACTTGTGGATGTCAAAAACAATTTGAGTACGAAAAGGAGGCAGCAAACATTATAAACATATAATATAATCTAGAAAAAAGAATGAGAAGAAAATACAAAATACAAAAAGTACTTTAGACTATATAACCTTATAACAGTTTTCAGATAAATAATTAATAATTTCAAGACACTAAAACAAAAACACTGAAATAAAGAAACTTTTTTGTTAAAGTAAATAACTGTTTTATTTATTTCAGTTAATATTGGAGCAACAAAATAAAAGATTTTTATATTTGAATTTTATATATTTTTATTTTTATTTTAGTTTATTTTATTTTTATACAATTTTTTATTTAAATATCTAAGCTTTAGGTTACATTTAATAAAAACTAATCGTCTTCATCTTTCAGTAAATTTAGATACTTATTTTCTATGTCATCCACTTTAATATCGTCAAAGAGGTAGTTGTCGTCTGGAAAAACAATTTCTTCCGGCTCACCTATATCAATCCTTTAAGCACATTGAAAGTGCTCATACAATAACTCATTTCCAAATACATCCATCGTTTCACCTCCAAATGGGAAGTCTTTCCATTTGAGTGATTCCAACTCTTGTGGAATCGTGTGAGTAGATGTTGAGTAGTCATGGTGGCTTCTTTGTCTAGAGCCATCATACAGTTTGGCTCCGAGTCTTCAATGACCACCATATAGGAGTCCTGGTCAAGGATTTCGACATTCGTCAAGAGTTCTAAAGCTTGAACCGAATCGATGAATTCTACGGATATTATGTTCATGGTGATATGTATGATTTGATGCTGCTGACGAACTGATGCTGAACAATTTGACTGTTCTCATTTTTATATATAAAGGGCATACAGATTTGTTATACTCGTACACCCTCTTGACAATTTTATCAGGGTGTGTCCATTGACTCATATCGGTTCTTATTTTGTCTGTCTCCTTTTATCTTGAAGAAACCTTAAAAACTCTGAAATTTTAATAAACAACTTTAAACTTTCCTCAAGACATTCCCAATCCTTTAAAACAAATAGTTTATTTACAAATCAGACGTATGAGTGTGAATAGTCACATTATTAGGATAAACAACTTCAACGGGTGCCAATATCGGAAGAAGCTTAACCCAGCTACCCAACGTTTTCACCAATTCTAAAAATACAGTAGACAAAATTTCCTCTACGATGTTCCCTAAATAATTTGTTTAATCTATTTGTAATACTGGAAAACTCTAATTACGAAGTATATTATAAAACTATAACGTATGTTTTAGCTTCAGTAATAAATAAATAGTTGAATCTACAAGTTGTCTTATACACTGAAGTCATTCAAGGGTTTGTTTGATAATGATACGTGCAAAAGGGGATACACAGAACTGATTTATTGTAATTGTTGTGGATTTGCTACTCACTTCGAGAAGAACTGCTCTAAAAAACGCGATCAGGAAAAAACATAAATAAACCTAATGTAGTTTAAGGATAAGATAAAAATCTCATTCAAATAAAATATAATAAAAAATAAAAAATTCATGGGTTCATTATTTCTATGCCAAAACAAAGCTCTGCCACATTCGGCGCGTGCGCAACGGATGCCGTAACATGATTCTAAAGATGTTTTCAAATCTGACGAATGAGTGTGAATTGAAACTTTATTAGGATAAACAACTTCCAGCAGAATCCATTCTGATGGAAGGGATCTGCGGCTGGTGAGGGGAAATCGTAATGACAAAGAGACAGACTAACCCACTGTCAGACATGGAGAAGATAAAAAGGAGAGGGGGACGGGTGTTTGTGACCACAAACTCTGAAATTTCAATAATATATATTTTAACAATGAACATATATTATAATCTAGAAAATAGAATGAGAAGAACATAATAAATACAAATACTGCTTCAGATAACTGCTTTCAGACAAATAATTAATAATTTCATCATATATTGAAAACTAAAAACAAGACACAAAAACACAAACACTGAAATAAAGAAACAATAAAAAATACATTTTTTTTTGTTAAAGTAACGTGCGGATGGCATGCCGTAATATGCGCCTAAAAGATATTTGCAAATCTGATGCATGAGTGTGAAGTGACACTTTATTAGGATAAAAAACTTCCATCAGAATCCCTTTTGATGGAAGGGACTGACAGACAGATAATGGGTTTTGAGGTGGTGGAAATTTAAATGATAAAAACCATTAATATAACAGTTAATTGATAGAAATCATTAATGTCACATTTAATTACCCATAAATCTGGCCCAAAAGCCGCTTTTTACTATGACATGTTATCGATACTTATACGATATGTTTTCTAAATTAGCGATAAAGAAAATCTTAAAATCAGGTCACGAAACACCAAAAAAATTACAAAGAGATGACGGAAATCTTTAAAATTAGAAAAGTCAATAATACATTCCACAAAACATTCTTACATAAAGATAATAAAGTTAATCCGACTCAGCGTGGGTTCTATACTATCGATAATATCCTTTTCATTAACCTTCGATGTTTTATTGATAATGTACCATGATCGTCGTGATTTAATATTGTAATCTCTGTTTTTTTATGTTTTCGATTACTCTTACTATCATTAGCACAAAGATCATTCTTATATACCCTATTAGTTGATATTTTTTGTGCCATTGATCTAAACATTGTCCTACTACCATATAGTGGAGTTCCAGTGAGTAATACAGTTTTATATTGATACATAGTTAAATTTCTCACATCTTTTGCTTTATTATGAGAGTTTTCAACTTCATCTATTTTATAACTAAAACTAAAAACTTTGGAGCATAGACCTATAAATTCACTCATTGGTTTTCCATTCAACTCATCTTTAAAATATCCTAACCTCTTTTTATTAACTATTCTATCTGAATAATCGGATGTATCAAATTTTGATTCATTGTCACCACGAATATCCCTATAAAAATCATCCGTTTTCATAGATGAATGAGTCTGTATCCATATAATTTAAAACTAAATTTTCTTTAAATTTGGGTTTCATGTATTGGTAATGAAAATCATACATTTTCCACTTTAATAAGTCCAATACAGCAAAACCCAAATACATTGGCTTATCAAATATCACAGAAAGTGTTTTCATTTGGATGTCATAGAACTCGTCATTTATTTTAGTTGTACTATTAAAATGGAATTTTGAAATTAAATTTTTAGCACAATGTTTTTTTTCGACCGAGTTTATGAACATCTGTAGACTCCCATGTAATTACCAATTTAACCTCTACACGTTTTTCATGATTTGCCAAAGTTTACCCATAGACTGAGTTGTTCATTAATTTAAAAAAATCTTTTTCAAATTTATTCTTGGCATTCCGTCTATGTAAAGTATTAAAATCAATATAAGTCTTTACCCACGGTTTTTGTAATAAGCGAACCCCTCTATGAATATTTTTTAATATTAACCCATTTTGTATACATTGCAGCAAATTTATACAATGGATTACATAATTTTTTTTGGTCGCGAGCGCAGCTATTAATTTTTTTACTTTATTCTCTTTAGACGAAACTATTTGACGGACAAGACGGAAGACCATTATGTGTATCATGCGGGCGATAGGGGTAAATTATGTCTACCTGCAACAATACTCAACATACTCACTATATGTTACTTAATACTCACATATGTTATGTATATCAAAATTTTTTAACTCATTAGGAGACAACCATTCAAACCCTTTGAATGGAAGGGGTTGTGGTATTGCCCAACCATATAAATTTTTGGCATCCAAATACATTAAAAAGGATGATTCCTTTGTTGGATCAAAATCTGTTAAGTATTTGTTATTTGCCTTTGTATATCTACGGCAACATTGTACTAAGCCTCCTCGAAAGCTATTTTGAATAAATCTATACATATCGATATCTACTATTAACTCTATGTGAGTATTTGTGGTCTTTAACATGGCTGCCCAAAATAGACCTGGTGTAGTGAAAAACTGAGCTGAACTGAACTGGTCTAATGAATAAATTTGTAAACATATTTTCATAAAATTTTTAAATATATCAGTCAATAGGATAACATCAGTTTTTAAATATAATTCTAGATAATCTTTAAGAGTTGCACAGGAAAATTGTAACCAGACAGTATGCGCGTGTTCATAATCATCTTGAGAGCATTCCTTTTCCGTCAAGTTACTATAGAATGATGTTTTAAATGGTAGGTAAGTTTCCTCAAGTCGACTAACTGAATCTAAATATTCATAAGGAAAGATACCCTTTTTACGCATAAGTCTGAATTCTTTTTCGTTTTTAAAGGATGTTTTTACTGTATTTAATTGGTCATCAATTAGGTTAGAAGCAAGGGTTTCTAAACTTAATAGCATAAATCTGAATGTGTCAAGAAATCGAATTTAAAAATAGTTTCCATTTGAAGTTTTTATGGTTTTGGATACCGACATATATTGTTCTTTATTTACTGGAATTGTAGTAATAGGACCGGGAATTTTAGCCAAATCTTCAATAAATAAATGACATTCATATTTAGACTCGTAATCGGACCGTCGCCGTATGCAGACGTGTATTTTTATTGTGCTCCGGGGGGAAAAAAAAAGTATTCAATAATATCCAAAAAAAGTGCAGTGACTGGTTTCGTAAACCATAACAACGCGAAAAGACGCTTTCAGCGATGAAAATCGCTAATGTTTATATTGATTAATTAATTACTGCAATGAGTTTAAACGACGTTCGCACACAACGTCAACGTGAGCAAGACGAGAGACGGCTCTCAGTACAAAGAAACAACGCTTACTTCTCTTTCAAAGCAACCGAAAGGAATGCAAGCTCTTCCCAAACACGGTCAATTACCCCAAACTTGACCGAATTCTTAAACGTACAGAGCGACAGAGCGCGTTCTTGCTTCCCCTCGCTACCATCGATGCCTCTGCAGCCAAAGAGTGCAGCAACTAGCACCGCAATTTCTTTGACAACGTCAACCGTAACAACAACAACAACCGCAACTGTAACGACAGCGCGATTAACGACGTCATCAGCTAGCAGCGCAAACATTAATACTTCTGCCGCTGCGCTGCCCGAAAAAGAGAACAAAAACAAAGAAAATATTAAGCCGGCTGTGCAGACTGGTATGGATCGCTACATCCAAATCAAAAGGAAGCTAAGCCCCCTAAACTCTCAACGCAAAATAACCGGTGGCAATGCTAACATAGCTGCAATAGAAATGCCCTCTAACTCAAACCGTTTTAAAATCTTGGTAGACTATGAGGATGATGCCGAATCTACTGAAGTCGAAAAATGGAAGACTAAGCTCCCGCCAATTTACATACGAGAAAAAAGTTCCAACGTTCTTGTCAACAAAATTATAGAGCTTATTGGCAATGACAATTTTCACATAATACCACTTGTAAAGGGCAACATCCAGGAAACAAAAGTGCAAACGAAGTCTGAAGATAATTACAGAGTATTATCAAAATATCTCACCGACAAAAAAAGAACTTTTTTACGTATCAGCTAAAAAGCAGCAAGGGCCTGCAAGTCGTACTTAAGGGCATAGAGTCCGAAGTATCGGCTGCAGAGAAAACAAAGGCGCTACAAGAGAAGGGACTTAGCGCTAAGACAGTCTTCAATATCCTGAACAGGGATAGAAAGCCGCAGCCACTCTTTAAGGTTAAGCTCGAACCAGAAATTAAGCCCCTAAAGAAATACGAAGTGCACCCTATATACAATCTTCAGTTCCTGCTGCACCGCAGAATTACGGTTGAGGATGTGCGAACTGCCAAGAATTTGGCCATACAAGGTCTTACCGTAAACTGCGCCCGGTGTGTGTAGTTTGTGATGAGCTTCATGACTCCGCACACTGCCCAGCGAGCAAAGATGACCACAACTCAAAAAAATGCGTCAACTGCGGTGGAAATCACACTGCTATCTATAGAGGTTGCCCAGTTTATAAGGAGCTGAAAAGTCGAATCCACCAGAGGGGAATTTCTGTCCGCCCCCAAAATAAACAGTTGATAGCCTCGAGTTTAAACCCTGAAGTCTTTTTCTCGACTGCAGCCACTAGGACTCATAAACTCTGCCAAAAATGTTACATACGCAAGTGCTTTAAAATCAGGACCGTCTATCCCAGCCTCAAAAAGCTCATTGCCGCAATCAGCATACCAAGAACCGAACAGGGCTCAGCAGCATCAACCGCCAGAGCAGCCAAAAAGTAACTTTGAATCTATGATATGCAGTCTACAACAAAGCTTACGGAGTTTATGTCGTTTATGCGTACAACAATGCAAGATCTGATGCGAAACCAAAATCTATTAATACAAATGCTGGTTTCACAACAATCCAAATAATGACTTCCCTACGAATATCTACGTGGAACGCTCAGAAACACATCTTACAAACAGATACAATTTTCAACTACGAGGATATTCATTCTATGGAACAAACCATCCAGATGGTAAAGCACACGGCGGGACTGGAATTTTAATCAGGAACCGTATTAAGCACCATTATCATAAGAAATTTGCTAAAAACTACCGACAGGCCACATCCATAAATATACACCTAAATACTGGCAAGCAATTAATGCTAGCCGCCGTATACTGCCCCCCACGCTTCACAATAGCCGAAGATGAGTTTATGCAGTTTTTCAACTCACTCGAAGACCACTTCATAGCAACAGGAGACTACAATGCCAAGTACACACACTGGGGATCTCGTCTCGTGAATCCAAAAGGAAGGCAGTTCTGTAATGCAATTATCAAAGCCAAGAACAAGCTCGACTATGTTTCTTCTGGCACACCAACATACTGGCCAGCAGACCCTAAGAAACTTCCCGATTTAATAGACTTTGCGATTACCAAAAACATTCCTAAAAATATGATAAGCGCCGAATGCCTTTCGGATTATTCATCTGATCACTCGCCTGTCCTTTGTACTCTACTCCGACATCAAGGAACATGGGAACAACCATTAAAACTGACCTCACATAAAACCAATTGGGTTAAGTATAGGAAGTATATTAGCTCACACATTGAGCTAAGTCCTCACCTCAGCGATGAAGTCAACGTAGACAGTTTTGTTAATTCACTGGAATCTGTACTCGTCTCTGCAGCTCGAGTTTCAACAACTCATACTATAAACACACAATGCAATCAAAAGAAGTCAAATCTACAAATCGAACAGCTCGTCCTCGAAAAGCGACGCTTACGTCGAGCATGGCAATTTCACAGATCGCCATCTGCTAAGCAAAGCTTAAAACATGCCTCACGTAAACTTGCTCAAGCTCTACAGCAAGAAGAAACATATGTCCACCGCCGCTACATTGAGCAATTGTCAACTAATAGTACAAAACACTCACTATGGAGAGCTCACCCAACTCTGAGCTCACCGAAAGAAACCGTGATGCCTATTAGAAATTCCACGGGCGGCTGGGCGCGCAGTGACGCAGACCGAGCCAGCACGTTTGCCAACCACCTTAAAAATGTCTTCCAACCAAATCCTGCCACTAATGGGTTTTCTTTGCCGACTCTATCATATGAGCCCCAGCCTCAACATGAGCCAATTGAGTTTCGCCCAAACGAAATCGTAAACATCATCAAAAGACAACTGAATCCGAAAAAATCCCCGGGCTGCGACGTCATAACTTCCAAAATGATCACTGAGCTCCCATACTGCGCCGTTTGCACTATCACCCAGCTCTTTAATGCCATCGCAAAACTTGGCCACTTTCCAGTGAGATGGAAAAAGTCAATTATAATAATGATAGCAAGGCCGGGGAAAGACCACACTATCCCCACGTCATATAGACCTATAAGCCTACTCTCTTGCCTATCTAAACTCTTTGAAAAATGCCTACTGACTCGGATAAACACATACCTGAGAATCCAGGAAGGAATCCCGTCACACCAATTTGGGTTTCGTGAAAAGCATGGAACAATTGAGCAGGTCAACCGGATAGCATCAGAAATTCGAAACGCTTTCGAAAAACGAGAGTACTGTACAGCCATATTTTTAGATGTCTCTCAAGCATTTGATAGAGTCTGGCTAGAAGGTCTAATGTACAAGATCAAGACAATGCTCCCCTAGAGCACCCACAAGATCTTAGAGTCTTACCTTCACGACAGAAAATTTGTTGTGAGGTGCAACACTGCTATATCTGATGATTACACTGTTTGAGCTGGAGTTCCTCAAGGTAGCGTGCTAGGGCCAACACTATATGTCCTCTACACAGCAGACATCGCGACAAGCACACGTCTAACAACATCTACGTTTGCCGATGACACAGCTATTCATCTCATATGGTCGATGTTGAAAAATGGCTATCAGATTGGCGAATTAAAGTGAACGAACTAAAATGCAAACACGTTACGTTCACTCTGAACAGGCAAAACTGCCCGCCGATTACGTTAAACAACACTCTACTCCCACAAGCAAACGAAGTAACTTTCCTAGGAGTACATCTCGACAGAAGACTCACATGGCGCCGGCAAATTGAAGCCAAAAGAACACACCTAAAGCTAAAAGCCAGCAGCCTTCATTGGCTTATCAACGCCCGGTCACCTCTTAGCCTTGAATATAAAATCATGCTGTACAACTCGGTACTAAAACCTATATGGATGTCCGGCTCCCAGTTATGGGGGAACGCCAGCAATAGCAACATTGACATTGTTCAGAGAGTTCAGTCGAAGATCCTGAGAATAATCACCGGGGCAACGTGGTACGTTCGCAACGAAAACATACACCGCGACTTAAACATTCAACCAGTAAAAGAAGTGATCGCAGAACAAAAGGTAAAGTACTTCACCAAGTTATCGGTGCACCCTAACCACCTGGCCAGAGGTCTAACAAGGTTGAGCAACCAATCACGCCTTCGTCGCAATGACCTACCCACCCAGCGACCGACCTGAGGGACGCGCAACCAGAATGCAGTCTTAGTATACTGTTAGTTAAATTTTAATGTTAAGATTCGTCCACTTATTGTTAGTCTCAAAATTAAGAGTAGATTCAATAAATAAAAGCAAAGCTATAAAAAAAATACCATAAAAAAAATATTTAGAAAAATTATGGAAAAACACTGGTATGAATTTACATAGTCTATACTCTAAGTTACATTTAGAATGAGCTGCACCCCTAAAAACCCTGTTAAATGACAATGGTCTCTAACTCTATATTTTATTAATATTTTTTACAAATATAACAATTTAATGAATGCCGAAATTTAATCTCATCTTCTGGAGTCATTTTGATTGGATGAATCTTGTACAAGTACTCATCATTAAATTTTGATAAATCTTGTCCAAGAGAGTCTACAAAATTTGATTCTGCATTACTACCTGTTTTTATTACAAATGTATCTAACTAAAATTGAATAATTTTGGGCCTACTTCAATATTTCTCAGCTCCAATACACATTCAAAGTCAGAGTATACAACGAACGGAACCTCAGAGTTCGTTTGTGTGATTCCGGTAGCCTGGACACTTTTCCGCTACAAACAGTCTTATGTCTTAGAGCAGCAGCCGCAGATCCAGAGAAATTCAGACAAACATTACAAAACCATTGTGATCTCTTCTGAGACCCCTTTTATGTTGTTAATAATCTATAGAATAACAATGAATATTTTATTTAGTATGTTATATAATCATTTATATTATATTGTATGATACATACTTGAAATATTTTAAATGAACATGTAATGTCCATTTCCTCCATCTTCCAAACACAGCATGTTTATATGACATAATTTCTCAATCTCCGATTGAAAAAGTGGTCTAATTATTTGCTTGGTCTTTTCATTATACTCAAAAATGTGTATACTCATATAATGATTATTCTTTAAAAATGTTTTCACACATTTTATTTCCAAGGGAAATTTAAATTGGTGAAATCCAATATTAATCCACTACTCAAAAATATTTTTTCAGTGGATATATCAATATTATATGAACTACATCTTTGGGGTTTTTTTACACTTATCAAAGCCGATATCAAGGCCTTTTTAAAAAAGTATGAATCATTTTTATTACATACGTTAATAATAGCTTTATTTGAAGCTAAGAATTTTGGAAGCGGGATATATGATGAACCATTTCTAGCCGCACTACTTTATTTAATGCCCACCCGCTATATTTTTCTTGGAATTCTTGGGTTTTGGTTACTATCAATAGTATGCTCAAGAAAAATAGATTCCAAATCCGAGTACTGATTCATAATACTCATTTTACTTTGAAAACTTTTAATCTCAATTTCTTCCGTTTCATCCTAAAGAGTATATATTAGGCAAATAACTCGAGATTTTCTTTTACCGATATATAACTCTCTAAAAATGTACTGAGATGTGTGAGCAAAAACGATCCGGCTTCACTCATAAAGTTTTCAGCAAATTGGATGTCCGATCCATCGTTTACATACATGTAATGGAGAATCCTTCCTTTAAATCTTCCCGAAATTTTCTTAATGCGTCCATCGACAGGTTGAATTGGATTCTTCTTATGCATCTCCTTGAGGACATGGGTTGTCCACTTATTCTTAATAACAAACAATTGACACGAATGACAAAACTCGAATTGGTTATTCATTTTTAGTCTTTTTTATTTAATATTTATTTAAAAAATATTTATTTGAGTTTATATATTTAATACACCTTCAATACACTTTTACTTTTTGTTTCTTTTCAAAAAGCTCTGAACGATGTAGCACAATAGAATGATTTGGAAGAACTAATAGAATTCTCCGATTTATATACCCGTTATTCGTTTATACCATCATTTTGCCTTGAAGAAATCTTAAAAACTCTGAAATTTTAATAAACAACTTGAAACTTTCCTCAAAACGTTCCCAATCCTCCTAAGACATTCCCACAGTCAGGAATAAACAAACAGTTTAATTCATTGGTTCATGATTTCGCGCCAAAAAAAAGCTCCGTCACATTCGGCACGTGAGCAACAGATGCCGTAACATGCTCCTGAAAGATGTTTACAAACTAGATGCATGAGTGTGAAGTGACCCTTTATTAGGATAAACAACTTCCATCAGAATCCATTCTGAATTAAGGAACCTGGTGGTGGTGAGGGGAAATCGTAATGACAGACGGCCAGACGGAAGGAATCGACACTGGTGGATGTCATAAAAAATTTGAGTACGAATGGGAGGCAGCAAACAGTACGAACATATATTGAAATCCAGAAAAAAGAATGAAAAGGAAATAAAAAAATACAAAAAGTACTTTAAACTATATAACCTTAAAGCAGATTGATGAGTCAGGAAAGAAGTCTTTACAAAACTGCTTTTAGAAAAATAATTAATAAGTTCATCATATATTGAAAACTAAAAACAAGACACAAAAACAAAAACATTGAAATAAAGAAACAATAAAATAAATACATTTTTTTGTTAAAGGAAATATAAAATTTTAATAAACAACTTGAAACTTTCTTTGAGACGTTCCCAACCCTCCTAGGACATTCCCACAGTCAGGAATAAACAAAAAGTTTATTTACAAATCAGATGCATGAGTGTCACATTTAATTGTCGATAAATCTGGCCCATCTGACTGCTCTCAACTTATTCTCGAACGGCTAGGAATCGCGGAGATGGAACTCGAACCGCGCATAAGAGTTACCACCGCGTTCTGTGAAACAAAATGGAGAATCTGCCGCTACTTAAACAGTGAAAAAAGAAAGTGAATGGAAAATTTAACCGGACTGCCGGAACTTCATCTTCCGCGATTTGGTAAAGCATACATCAATTGGCCAGAGTTCTACGCTATGTTCACCTAGCAAACAAACCATACCTATTGCATCGTCTTCGACATTGCCATTGTGTATACTATGTGAGTCCAATGAGCATTATATGACGAAATGCCCACAACTTCTAGGATTGACTCCAACACAAAAATGCAGATATTGCATGAGCGTTGGGCCCAGCTTGGCATACCCTATCGGAAAATTTGTTCATCAGTGCCTCAAACTGATGGACAGATCAGACCACAATCAAGCGCAGCATTCATTTTTAACAATCGCTACATTCTATGATCCACTTGCACTCATCTTGCAAAAATCATGGACTTCCTAATGCCGGCTGGAACTGGCTGCACATCCACTTCCTCTTTCTAGTCCGCAGTGCTCGTGGTGGCAGGTGGCAGCGAAAATACTGGAATAGGCGGCGGCGCCAAATTCTCCTGCTTCTCCTCATCGTCATCATCGTCGTCGTCATTTTCATCTTCACCTTCGTCGAGAACTCGCTTTCTGGCCAGCTTTCAAGTGGAAGAATCGGACATGGTACACTATGCAGCATAGTCCTCATCAATGAGGACATTTTACCCCCCTTGCGAAAATTGGCACGATCCAAGGGAAGAGCGAGAGAGAAGGAGTACCGAAACTTCGAGAAGTGGAAAAAACCCAGAGCCACCGAAAATTAAAAACTTGAACAAAACGCGGGGCAAAGGCGGATTCCAAAGAGCGCGGCGGACGGGATCAGAAGTGCGGACGGAGCAAAAATTCAGTTGGACAAGGGGAGTTTTTTTTTATTGCGTTCTGAGTGCGGAAAAGTTGTGGAAGGCAAAAAAAATGGCCACCCCAAAGAGAGTGGAGTGACTTGTGCCCAGTGGCCCAGGAAACCGACGATTTCTTCTAGGAAGGAGTTCACCTAGACGACCATGAGGAGAGTGTGCCGGCCTAGGACCAGCGGTGGAGCACCCGGATTTACGCGTGTGTGTGTATGTGAGAGCGAGACGGGTGAGTGAGTGGAGTGAACCGCATTTTGGCCAGCGTGAGTCCCCGGCAATCAGAAACTTCTCAAAGGCCCCGATGCGGCTTCGCCCAGAGTAGGCTAGGTTTTTTTTTTGTACCATAACTTAACCAAACCCGTTAACCCGACTACACTGGGAAAAACAAAATAAAGTAAAAGTAGAAACTCGGGTTACAAATAAAATACTGCAATAAAATGCTGCAATAAATATATTTCTCGCCTAATTTTAATACAACTCGAAGGGGAAAAAAAATAAAAATAAATCTGGCCACGCATAAATATACATATTTCAAGACAAAAATGCCTAGATTTTAGACCATAAATTCTACCCTAGGGCAAAGTTGTCTCCATAATCGATCCTCTCTCTCTCGGCATTCTCCAAGCGACTGTTATGAGCCAGGCCCAAATGCGCGTTACTGCTGACCTTTCCTTTTTCCCCGCTCTGCAGCAGACACCGAATAAACTATTTCTCCCGCTACGTTCCCCGGTGGCTGGCACTCTACACCTCACGCCAGCCACCCGATTTTCGTCCTAGACCTTTATGTCCCATATCTTTACAAATATTTTCGGTAAAGAGACCCTGGTGGGACTGAGTATATCTCAGCCAACGAGACTTCTTTACAGGCTGCGAGAAATTTCTCTAGGTGGGAATGATTCGGAGGCCTGGTTGACAGAAATAGCTGACAACGGATTTATCTCGGGTCTGTCAGAGTTATTTGGAAATTGGCTCTCGGCTCAAAGTTGTTTCTAAAATGGGTAAGAGCCCCTAAATAATGTGTCATATAACTTTCACATGCGGTCCGTTCATGCAATTATGCCGACGCTAGCACTTTCTAAGAGTGGCCTAAGCCATAGCTATTGGTTCATGTTTCGTCCACTTGGGGCTTATGACCGGGACCATGAATTATTCAACAGTTTAACAAGAGAAAGAAGCAGAAGAAATCCAGAAATCTGGACAATAAATATATATTATTTTGTGCACCAGGATATTAACGTAACTCATTCACGCTGGACTTGGGATACCACGAGGCTGTCGACCGGGTAAGCTCAAAGTTGAAAAAGAGGTGTTATGGCGTGTGTCTCCTGCGGTCCCGCAAACTTCGGAATATATAAATAAAAATTAAATCTCAGTGAGAAGAGTGTGATGGGTCGGGCTGGTATAATTGCTATTACCAAGACACCAATCACAACTCACCCAGTTACAAAATTAATAAACCAACAAAAATACTAAACCTCCATCACCTAAGGAAATACCGAGGAGGAAGGACCGCTGCCCCACCGACTGCACAGGGCCACTAAGCAGTGTGCACTGTAAATACACATGCACAGGGATATACAATTAGTGTGAGAGGCCATCTGCCTATTACACCTCCGTGGGAGAAGTTGCCTGTGCGAAGCCTGCACCGGCACCGCCTGAGCCCATAGGCCCAGGACAACAGCAGCAGATACAAAGCGTAGGAGGCACGACCGCCACCTGCGCCTTCGAGGTAGCGTCAGCATAGCCAAGCCGGCGACGACCAGCTGACGCGGACCGGAAAGAGCATCAGAAGAAACATCGCAGCAGAGGACGCAGGATTAACCCATGCACTGCGTTGCATATTTTTTTTGATTGCACTGCGATGCATAATTTTTTTTATATAACATAATATAAATTGTAAAATTGAGCGGAACCATCTCTGCCCAATTAAGTCGTGAAGCCCGTAAAGCTATGCAAAACAATAGGTAGAAACCTGTAAAGATAGACGAGAGGTAATGCAATGAGCAAATCCTCAATAGAAAACAATACTAATTATATTCCAAATTATAACATAAAGGTATATGTACCACCTACAAAAATGACTTTGGATATAAAAACAGTGGATTCCACTGCCAATGTCATAAACAAAGTAGAATCGAATAATATTGATTTATATTGGGTACATGTACTTTTAATAATCATTGTTCTGTTATAAAATATATAAGCTGCACAATAGATGTTTAAAGAAAAGATATAAGAGCCGGGCTAATGACCTGGATAAAATCTAAGCAACATTTTTTAAACATACAATATATACGTAATAAATAAAAATAACAATAAAAATAATTGTATACAGATATGACTTTAAAAAAAAATGGCTAAACTAAGCACAATGCCTATGATATAATGGATTGCAATGAATTGTACAAATAAATAAATAATATGAAAGCAAATTTTAACAAATCGTATAAGTCACTAACCCATGATAACAGGGAGAGATTGAATCAAGATCATTTGTCTCAGGTATCTAAACTTCTGATACGACTGCGATCTAATTCAATATCGGTTAAACAAAAATTCAGTTTAGAAATAGTAATACCGAATTTTCTAAACACTCCCATAGCAGTAGACACTGCACCTGACGCAGAATCGGCTGAAACGAACGAATTAAAATTAGAAGAGGTATACCCCAAAATAGGAGAAGAAGATTTAAATAATCGTACTATTCCAGCGGTATATACTTATAAAGATAGTTACACAGATTCTGATACTCCTAGCGAGACAAGCATCCTTACCACAGTAGCACAATCCAATATTGATATCATAAATACAGCATCCAAGCTAATACCAGTTTTCTATGGTAAAGCGGAAAATCTAATAAGTTTTGTGGATGCGTTAGAAATAGTAGAGGCAATAAAGGGCGAGCACGAACAATTCGCAGTCCCCATAATAAAAACAAAACTAAAGGGTGCCGCTAGAAATCTAATAGGAAACGAAGCAACGATTTCCGAGGTGATTTCTAGACTAAAAGGCAACGTCAAGGGCGAAACTGTAGAAGTATTGTCAGCACAACTGATTAACCTACAACAACGCAACTGAAGAAAGTGGACAACCTAATACTGTCCTTTATTTTAAAAATTTGTCACAGCGTGGTGGAAACCGCGGACGTGGAAACTTCAGAGGAAACTATAATAGTCGTAATAATAATTACAACTACAACAGTTCCAACTATAACACTAATGGACCAGGCCAATATAGAGGAAACTTAAGAGGCCGTGGCAACTCGAATCGAGGCCACAATAACAATAACACAAATAATTCTGTGAGAATTGCCCAGAATAATTCGGGAAACTCTCACCCTTCAGATACTCAACAGTAAGCCACAATGTTCACACCATCAATCTTAGTCTTTATATATTTGTAAACTTTACAAACAGAAAACTTGTATTTTTTATTGACACTGGTGTAGACATATCAATTTTAAAAGAAAATTCTGATATCCTTCGTGATATTCAGAAAGATAATAAAATAAACATTCAAGGCATAGGCCAAGAGCCAATTCAATCAAAAGGCTCCCTCGAGATACAGACACATAAATATATAATTCCACACGATTTTCATATAGTAGATTTGCATTTCGCAATACCATGTAATGAAATAATAGGCATTGATTTCATAAAGAAATTCAATTGTCAACTAGACTGCAATCATAATGAAGATTGATTTATCCTAAGACCAAATAATTTGAATTTTCCAATTTATGTTCCTATAACATACGTTTTAATGAAAAGTTGCAGTTTTTAACTTACAATCGTATAAAGCATACTATTGGAAAGGGCTTGAAAAATGCTTTCCAATGACACCAAACACAACATAATGTAATGATCTTGGACTCCTATAACCTATACCCGAAATATAGAAATTGGAAAGCATTTTGTCTGAATTCTCTGGATCTGAATTACACAACCGAACTCTGGAGTTTACCCAATTCGACAAGCAGCTTGAGGTTCCGTTCGTCGTGTATGCCGACTTTGAATGTGTACTGGAGCCCAGAAATATTTAAGTAAGCCCAAAATTATTCAATTTAAACTCTCATATACCTATAGCTTATGTTATAGTATGCCTTTGATTCTAAGCTACATAAATTTGTAATAAAACAGGTAGTAACGCAGGATCAAATCTTGTAGACTCTCTCGTACAATTTCAAACCAATCATAATGACTCCTGAAGACGAGTTTGAATTTCAGGATTCATTAAATTGTCATATATGTAAAAAAAATATTATTAAATGATAGAGTTAGGGATCATTGCCATTTAACAGGTTTATTTAGGGGTGCAGCTCATTCTTAATGTATCATTGTCATTTATTTATTGAAGACTTGGCTAAAATTCCTGGTAGTATAAATGCAATCCCAGAAAATAAAGAACAATATATTTCGGTGTCCAAAACCATAAAAACTTCAAATGGAAACAATTTCGAAATTCGATTTCTTGACACATTCAGGTTTATGCCATCAGGTTTAGATACCCTTGCTTTTAACTTAATTGATGATCAGTTAAATACAGTAAAAACATTTTTTAAAAATGAAAAAGAATTCAGGATAATGCGTGTGTCTTTCCTTATGAATATTTAGATTCAGCTAGTCGAGTTGAGGAAACTCAAGAGCAGCATTCTATACTAACTTGACAGGAAAGGAATGATCTAAAGATGATTATGAACACGCACATGTCTGGTCACAATTTTCTTGTTCAAGTCTAAAGGATTATCTAGAGTTGTATTTAAAAAGTGATGTTTTCCTATTGACTGATATATCTGAAAATTTTAGAAAAATATGTTTACAAATTTATTTATTACACCTTCAGTTGCTAAGTTTTTACTACACCAGGTCTATCTTTGGCAGCCATGTTAAAGACCACAAATATTCAACTAGAGTTATTAGTAGATAATAGCATTCGAGGGTGCTTAGTACAATGTTGTCATAGATATACAAAGGCAAATAACAAATACAAAGCATCTTCGCTGAAGAGATACCAGAAAGTTGGGGGAAGACCTAAAAAAAACTTGTAAGTCAAGGTATTAATCGTCGACTTACAAAACAGCGAAACCAAAAAAGACACCAATTGAAATAGAAGGTGTAGCCTATACACCTATTCGAAGAATATGATTAAACGAGCAATAAATAAGTTGAACGGACCGTCTCGTAAACATTTTCAACGAAGACGAGTCATTACGAAGGGAATAAACGATCTGTGGCAAGCAAATTTGGTTGAAATGGGGGGTTATTCAACATCTAACAAGGGTTATCGTTACTTATTAAATGTAATTGATACGTTTTTTAAATTTGCTTGGGGTGAAGCACTACAATAAAAAATGCCAATGATGTTTCCCAAGCAATGGAGAAAATCTTTACAAACAGATGATGGAAAAGAGTTTTTTAATACAAAATTTAAACAATTAATGAAACGTTATGATATAAATAATTATTCGACGTTCAGCACTTTTAAGGCATCAATTGTAGAGCATTTTAATAGAACACTCAAAGAGTCAATGTGGCGTGAGTTTAGTTTCAATGGGAAATATAAGTGGATAGTGATATTTGATTACAATAATAGGTTACATAGAACCATAAAAATGAGCCCAATCAGTTTCAACACAACTAATGAAAACCAAATATTACAAGACTCATATAATCACATAAAGATATATGTTGAGAGTAAACTACGAAACGGCGATCACGTTCGTATCAGCAAGTGTATACACCGAATTATACAACAGAAATCTTTAAAATTAGAAAAGTAAACAATACATTCCCCAAAATATACTTGAAGATTATAAAGGTACTCCGGTTCAGGGTGGGTTTTATAAAGAAGAACTCAAAACGACTGAATTTTCAAACCCATTTCTGGTTGAGAAAATTTTAAAGCGAAGAGGTGATAAAGTTTTCGTAAAATGGCTTGGCTTTCCAATGGACGAAGCCAGCTGGGTGAAAGATGAAATTTTATAGTATAAATACCAAATTAAAAGACAATGTTATATTTAATTTTTATTTATGTTTTATTATTTTTTTTTTCTTATTATAATATATAATTAAATTTAAAAAATATATTTACTTACGTATTAATGTACAATTTTATGATGTGTATACTAACAATTTTAATAAAATATTATATGTTTTTTTATTTATTTATTTATTTTTGTTTTACTTATATTTGCCACAATCTTGCTCAAAATAAAACATTTCCAATTCAATTGACTTATAAAATAATTCTTGTTCTAGGTTTATTTATTTACATACCACACAAAAACATCAATTCAATACTTATAAAAAATTTCTACTTCCTTATCTCTCAGTTCATTTAATGTATTGACATCTGTATTTCTCCCATTTATTATATCTCTTAAGAATATATTTTCAAGTTCTAAGAAATTGATACTATCCACAATGTCCTTTTCCATTAACCTTTTATGTTTTATTGATAGAGTACCATGATCATCATGATTTAATATTGCAAACTCTGTTTCATTATGTTTACGTTTTCTTTTACTATCATTAGCACAAAGCTCATTCTTATATATCCTATTTATTGATATTTTGTGTGCCCTTGATCTAAAACTTGTGTTACTACCATATAGTGGAGTTCCAGTGAGTAATACATTTTTATAGTGATCCATAGTTAAATTTCTGGAACTCACACCTTTTGCTTTGTTATAAGTGTTTTTAACTTCATCTATTTTATAACTATAAACTTTGGAGCATAGACCTATAAATTCACTCATTGCTTTTCCATTCAACTAATGAATGTTATGTATATCAAAATTTTTTAAATCATTAGGGGACAACCATTCAAACGCTTTATATGGAAGAGGTTGTGGTATTGCCCAACCCTATACATTTTTTGCATCCAAATACATTAAAAAGGATGATTCCATTGTTGGATCATAATCTGTTAAGTATTTGTTATTTGCCTTTGTATATCTATGGCAACATTGTACTAAGCCCCTCGAATGCTATTTTGAATAAATCTATACATATCTGTGGGATATGGATATATTAAGGTATTAAGCAGCTTATTTAATTTCATATGGGGACACACTGTTCCGAATTCCACAACCTCGTAGCTTTTTTCCATCAGCCAAAACGCCATATTGAACTGTATCTTTTCATCAAAGAATAGAATGTCTATACCCATCACCCTCTTCCTAATAGAAATTGCGCCTTAGTAATTTAAGTTGAAGTCAGGCGATTGCGAATATTGAAGAGAGAGTATATAGAGTTTATATATATCCGAAATAAACATTATCAATTTGTACTACCCTAAAAATTATTGGGGGCTCAACCGGGATTATAAAAGGAAAAAAGAACAAAGAGAAAACTGTGCGTTAACACAGAAAAAACTGTCGCGACGAAAAATGAAGTGAAGACTGAGAAAAAAGAAGTAAGAACTGAAAGAAGTAAAAACTGAAATAAACATTATCAATTTGTACTACCCTAAAAATTATTGGGGGCTCAACCGGGATTATAAAAGGAAAAAAGAACAAAGAGAAAACTGTGCGTTAACACATAGAAAACTGTCGCGACGAAAAATGAAGTGAAAACTGAGAAAAAAGAAGTAAAAACTGAAAGCTTTAGAAGTAATTGTTAAACAGGAACAGATAAAGACGAGGAAAATCTATAAAGTTAAAAAAGATCGACTAACGTTGAAGCAGCAAATTTGTGTACACAGACTACAAAAGTGCCAAAAATTTTGCAAAAACTTTACTGTGAGCGTACCCAAAATTAATTCGAAAACAAATTTGCAACGCAAAATCTGCGCAGTAGAGAGAAGAGAACGACGACATACAGCAGTGGACTTGCCACTTGCTATTTTTGCGACAACAAAAGTTTCCCTGTGGCGAAAAGAGGAGCTGCAAGAACTTGCAAACGACGCAATCCGCCAAAAAACTGCGAAGAGACGAGCCAGCAGTGGATCGTGACGACATCGTAGAAGAGTAAGAGCTGGAGTAGGAGAGTGGACTGGATTGGCAAAATTCAAGCAGACGTAGAAGACAGCAAAATCCAATTGGGTGTGGTGAGCGACTGAGGCGATTTCATCTATTTAATCTGATTTGAATTTTTTTGAATACTCAATTGTTTAACGTCAATTAAATTCTTACTTTGTTGTTGTTGAATTGTAACACTGTTTGTAAACGGCTTGAACGCATTACTATGGATGCTAGAACGATCCTCGCTATGACTGTGCCTCTACTGAGGGCAAAGTTATCCGAACTAGGTTTGGATACAACTGGCAGAAATGGACCTTTGCAGGATCGGTTGTTCGAACATTATGCATTAGATGTGGCTGACGATGAGGATGACGAGGCTGACGGGGAAGTTGGGAGTATTAGTAGTGCTTCCAATTACCAAGAGGCGGCTCAACATAGTAGCTCGATATTTACACTACGCGATATTCAGGACAGTGTTTCATCATTTTCAGGCTCCGAACAGGAAGACGTCAATCACTGGCTGTCTGAATTCGATAATGTTGCAGTTACCGTGGGTTGGGATAATTTGCAGAAATTTATTTATGCTAAGCAACTTCTGATTGGAGCAGCCAAGCTCTACATTAAAAGTACAAGGAGAGTTGGGGGTTTCATTGAGCTGAAAAACGGAGTAAGGGATGAATTCGGTAAAAAGCTATGTTCGGCAGATATACACAAGATTTTGCGCAAAAGGCAAAAACAACCAAAAGAGACATTCCTCGAGTATAGTTTAATGGAGCAAACCGATAAATTTTGATGAGGAAAGTCTAGTATCGTAATTCATAGATGGCATCCCAGATAGCAAGGTCAACAAGGCATTCCATTAGGGAACTTAAAGCCGAATTAAGCATTTACGAAAAGATGAAGGGTAAGGGAAATACTAAAGACAATTTGAACAGGAAATCGACAGGTAAACCGACTCATAGCAATTTTCAAAGGAAATGCTTCAAGTGTAACTGCGAAGGCCATATTGCTAAGGATTGCAAGTGCAACAAGAAAGGACATATCTCTTAAAATTTCGATGAGAATAAAGAAACTATTTTCGTTAAAAAAGAGTTTGCAAACATACTGAAGGTAAAAGCTGCGAAGGGACTCATTTACAAAAAGATGAAAGCTGAAGAAATTAGAAATTAGAACATATAATTAAATTTAATAAATATATTTACATACATATAACTGTACAAGTTTATAATGTGTATACTAACAATTTTAATAAAATATTATATGTTTTTTACAATTTATTTTTGGTTTAGTTATATTTACCACAATCTCGATCAAAATAAAACATTTCCAATTCAAATAAACTCATCTTTAAAATATCCTAAACTCTTTTTATTAGCTTTTTTAAAACTATATAAATCGATTCTTCTATCTGAATAATCGGATGTATCAAATTTTGATTCAATATCACCACGAATATCCTTATAAAAATCGTCAGTTTTTATAGTATAGATAAATGAGTCTGTATCCATGTAATTTAAAATTAAATTTTCTTGAAATTTGGGTTTCATGTATTGGTAATGAAAATCATACATTTTCCACTTTGATAAGTCCAATACAGCAAAACCCAAATACATTGGCTTATCAAATATCACAGGAAAATCTTTTTCAAATTTATTCTTGGCATTCTGTCTATTTAAAGTATTTAAATCAAGCCTTAGCCAAGGTTTTTGTAAAAAGCGAACCCCTCTATGAATCTTTTTTAATATTAACACATTTTGTATACATTGCTGCAAATTTCTATAATGCATTATATAATTATTTTTGTTCTCGAGGTCAGCTATTAATTTTTTAACTTTATCCTTTTTAGACGCGAAACTATTTGACGGACAAAACGGTAGATCATTATGTGCATCATAAATGCGATAGGGGAATAAAAGGTCTACTTCCAAAAAATATCCATACTCACTATCAATAGATATGTTATGTATATCCAAATTTTTTAACTCATTAGGAGACAACCATTCAAACCCTTTGTATGGAAGAGGTTGTGACATTGCCCAACCATATAAATTGTTTGCATACAAATACATTAAAAAGGATGATTCCTTTGTTGGATCAAAATCTGTTAAGTATTGTTTTATGTGCCTTTGTATTGTACTAAGCCTCCTCGAATGCTATTTTGAATAAATCTACACATATCGATATCTACTACTAACTCTAGTATAATATTTTAGTCTTTAACATGGCTGCCCAAGATAGACCTGGTGTAGTGAAAAACTGAGCACTGGGTCTAATGAATAAATTTGTAAACTGCGCCAGGTGTGTGAAGTTTGTGGTGTGCTTCATGACTCAACTCGAAAAAGTGCGGCAACTGCGGTGGAAATCACACTGCTAACTATAGAGGTTGCCCAGTTTATAAGAAGCTGAAAAGTAGTATACACCAGTGGGGAATTACTGCCCGCACCCAAAAAAAACAGTTGATAGCCTCCAAGTCAAACCCTGAAGTCTTCTTCTCGACTGCAGCCAGATCCTCACTAGGACCCAAAAACTGCAAAAATGGTAAAAACGCAAGTGCTTTAAAATCAGGACTGGCTACGCCAGCCTAAAAAAGCTCATTGCCGCAATCATCATACCAAGAACCGAACACGGCTCAGCACCATCAACCGCCGGAGCAGCCAAAAAGTAACTTTGAAGCTATGATATGCAGTCTACAACAAAGCTTACGGAGTTTATGTCGTTTATGCGTACAACAATGCAAGATCTGATGCGAAACCAAAAAGCTATTAATACAAATGCTGTTTTCACAACAATAATGACTTCCCTACGAATATCTACGTGGAACGCTAACGGCGTTTCGCAGCATAAACTCGAGTTAGCGCAATTCCTACTAGACAATCAAATCGATGTAATGCTGTTCTCAGAAACACATCTTACAAACAGATACAATTTTCAACTACGAGGATATTCATTCTATGGAACAAACCATCCAGATGGTAAAGCACACGGCGGGACTGGAATTTTAATCAGAAGCCGTATTAAGCGCCATTATCATAAGAAATTTGCTAAAAACTACCGAAAGGCCACATCCATAAATATACACCTAAATACTGGCAAGCAATTAACGGTAGCCGCCGTATACTGCCCCCCACGCTTCACCACAGTCGAAGATGAGTTTATGCAGTTTTTCAACTCACTCGAAGACCACTTCATAGCATCAGGAGACTACAATGTCAAGTACACACACTGGGGATCTCGTCTCGTGAATCCAAAAGGAAAGCAGCTCTATAATGCAATTATCAAAGCCAAGAACAAGCTCGACTATGTTTCTTCTGGCACACCAACATACTGGCCAGCAGACCCTAAGAAACTTCCCGATTTAATAGACTTTGCGATTACCAAAAACATTCCTAAAAATATGATAAGCGCCGAATGCCTTTCGGATTATTCATCTGATCACTCGCCTGTCCTTTGTACTCTACTCCGACATCAAGGAACATGGCATAGAGTCCGAAGTATCGGCTGCAAGAGAAACAAAGGCGCTACAAGAGAAGGGACTTAGCGCTAAGACAGTATTCAATATCCTGAACAGGGATAGAAAGCCGCATCCACTCTTTAAGGTTAAGCTCGAACCAGAAATTAAGCCCCTAAAGAAATACGAAGTGCACCCTATATACAATCTTCAGTTCCTGCTGCACCGCAGAATTACGGTTGAGGAGCCGCACAAACGCAATGGCCCGGTACAATGTGCGAACTGCCAAGAATTTGGCCATACAAGGTCTTACTGTAAACTGCGCCCGGTGTGTGTAGTTTGTGATGAGCTTCATGACTCCGCACACTGCCCAGCGAGCAAAGATGACCACAACTCAAAAAAGTGCGTCAACTGCGGTGGAAATCACACTGCTATCTATAGAGGTTGCCTAGTTTATAAGGAGCTGAAAAGTAGTATAAACCAGTGGGGAATTACTGCCCGCACCCAAAAAAACAGTTGATAGCCTCCAAGTCAAACCCTGAAGTCTTCTTCTCGACGGCAGCCAGATCCTCACTAGGACCCATAAACTGCAAAAATGGTAAAAACGCAAGTGCTTTAAAATCAGCACTGGCTACGCCAGCCTAAAAAAGCTCATTGCCGCAATCATCATACCAAGAACCGAACACGGCTCAGCACCATCAACCGCCGGAGCAGCCAAAAAGTAACTTTGAAGCTATGATATGCAGTCTACAACAAAGCTTACGGAGTTTATGTCGTTTATGCGTACAACAATGCAAGATCTGATGCGAAACCAAAAAGCTATTAATACAAATGTAATGACTTCCCTACGAATATCTACGTGGAACGCTAACGGCGTTTCGCAGCATAAACTCGAGTTAGCGCAATTCCTACTAGACAATCAAATCGATGTAATGCTGCTTTCAGAAACACATCTTACAAACAGATACAATTTTCAATTGCGAGGATATTCATTCTATGGAACAAACCATCCAGATGGTAAAGCACACGTCGGGACTGGAATTTTAATCAGAAGCCGTATTAAGCGCCATTATCATACGAAATATGCTAAAAACTACCTAAAGGCCACATCCATAAATATACACCTAAATACTGGCAAGCAATTAACGGTAGCCGCCGTATACTGCCGCCCACGCTTCACCACAGTCGAAGATGAGTTTATGCAGTTTTTCAACTCACTCGGAGATCACTTCATAGCATCAGGGGACTACAATGTCAAGCACACACACTGGGGATCTCGTCTCGTGAATCCAAAAGGAAAGCAGCTCTATAATGCAATTATCAAAGCTAAGAATAAGCTCGACTATGTTTCTTCTGGCATACCAACATACTGGCCGGCAGACCCAAAGAAACTTCCCGATTTAATAGACTTTGCGATTACCAAAAACATTCCTAAAAATATGATAAGCGCCGAATGCCTTTCCGATCTTTCATCTGATCACTCGCCTGTCCTTTTTACTCTACTCCGACATCTAGGAACATGGGATCAACCGTTAAAACTGGCCTCACATAAAACCAATTGGGTTAAGTATAGGAAGTATATTAGCTCACACATTGAGCTAAGTCCTCACCTCAGCGATGAAGTCAACGTAGACAGTTTTGTTAATTCACTGGAATCTGTACTCGTCTCTGCAGCTCGAGTTTCAACAACTCATACTATAAACACACAATGCAATCAAAAGAAGTCAAATCTACAAATCGAACAGCTCGTCCTCGAAAAGCGACGCTTACGTCGAGCATGGCAATTTCACAGATCGCCATCTGCTAAGCAAAGCTTAAAACATGCCTCACGTAAACTTGCTCAAGCTCTACAGCAAGAAGAAACATATGTCCACCGCCGCTACATTGAGCAATTGTCAACTAATAGTACAAAACACTCACTATGGAGAGCTCACCCAACTCTGAGCTCACCGAAAGAAACCGTGATGCCTATTAGAAATTCCACGGGCGGCTGGGCGTGCAGTGACGCAGACCGAGCCAGCACGTTTGCCAACCACCTTAAAAATGTCTTCCAGCCAAATCCTGCCACTAATGGGTTTACTTTGCCGACTCTATCATATGAGCCCCAGCCTCAACATGAGCCAATTGAGTTTCGCCCAAACGAAATCGTAAATATCATCAAAAGACAACTGAATCCGAAAAAATCCCCGGGCTGCGACGTCATAACTCCCAAAATTATCATTGAGCTCCCATACTGCGCCGTTTGCACTCTCACCCAGCTCTTTAATGCCATCGCAAAACTTGGCCACTTTCCAGTGAGATGGAAAAAGTCAATTATAATAATGATCGCAAGGCCGGGGAAAGACCACACTATCCCCACGTCATATAGACCTATAAGCCTACTCTCTTGCCTATCTAAACTCTTTGAAAAATGCCTAATGACTCGGATAAACACATACCTGAGAATCCAGGAAGGAATCCCGTCACACCAATTTGGGTTTCGTGAAAAGCATGGAACAATTGAGCAGGTCAACCGGATAGCATCAGAAATTCGAAACGCTTTCGAAAAACGAGAGTACTGTACAGCCATATTTTTAGATGTCTCTCAAGCATAGAGTCTGGCTAGAAGGTCTAATGTTCAAGATCAAGACAATGCTCCCCTAGAGCACCTACAAGATCTTAGAGTCTTACCTTCACGACAGAAAATTTGTTGAGAGGTGCAACACTGCTATATCTGATGATTACACTGTTGGAGCTGGAGTTCCTCAAGGTAGCGTGCTAGGGCCAACACTATATGTCCTCTACACAGCAGACATCCCGACAAGCACACGTCTAACAACATCTACGTTTGCCGATGACACAGCTATTTTTAGCCGTTCTAAATGCCCGATTCAAGCAACTGCGCAGCTAGCTCGTCATATGGTCGATGTTGAAAAATGGCTATCAGATTGGCGAATTAAAGTGAACGAACTAAAATGCAAACACGTTACGTTCACTCTGAACAGGCAAAACTGCCCGCCGATTACGTTAAACAACACTCTACTCCCACAAGCAAACGAAGTAACTTACCTAGGAGTACATCTCGACAGAAGACTCACATGGCGCCGGCACATTGAAGCCAAAAGAACATACCTAAAGCTAAAATCCAGCAGCCTTCATTGGCTTATCAACGCCCGGTCACCTCTTAGCCTTTAATATAAAATCATGCTGTACAACTCGGTACTAAAACCTATATGGATGGCTCCCAGTTATGGGGAAACGCCAGCAATAGCAACATTGACATTGTTCAGAGAGTTCAGTCGAAGATCCTGAGAAAAATCACCGGGGCAACGTGGTACGTTCGCAACGAAAACATACACACGCGACTTAAACATTCAACCAGTCAAAGAAGTGATCGCAGAACAAAAGGTAAAGTACTTCACCAAGCTATCGGTGCACCCTAACCACCTGGCGAGAGGTTTAACAAGGTTGAGCAACCAATCACGCCTTCGTCGCAATGACCTACCCACCCAGCGACCGACCTGAGGGACGCGCAACCAGAATGCAGTCTTAGTATACTGTTAGTTAAATTTTAATGTTAAGATTCGTCCACTTATTGTTAGTCTCCAAATTAAGAGTAGATTCAATAAATAAAAGCAAAGCTATAAAAAAAATACATAAAAAAAAAAAATTTTGAAAAATTATGGTAAAACACTGGTATGAATTTACATAGTCTATACTCTAAGTTACATTTAGAATGAGCTGCACCCCTAAAAACCCTGTTAAATGACAATGGTCTCTAACTCTATATTTTATTAATATTTTTTACAAATATAACAATTTAATGAATGCCGAAATTTAATCTCATCTTCTGGAGTCATTTTGATTGGATGAATCTAAAGAATCCAAGAGAGTCTACAAAATTTGATTCTGCATTACTACCTGTTTTTATTACAAATGTATCTAACTAAAATTGAATAATTTTGGGCCTACTTCAATATTTCTCAGCTCCAGTACACATTCAAAGTCAGAGTATACGACGAACGGAACCTCAGAGTTCGTTTGTGTGATTCCGGTAGCCTGGACACTTTTCCGCTACAAACAGTCTTATGTCTTAGAGCAGCAGCCGCAGATCCAGAGAAATTCAGACAAACATTACAAAACCATTGTGATCTCTTCTGAGACCCCTTTTAGGTTGTTAATAATCTATAGAATAACAATGAATATTTTATTTAGTATGTTATATAATCATTTATATTATATTGTATGATACATACTTGAAATATTTTAAATGAACATGTAATGTCCATTTCCTCCATCTTCCAAACACAGCATGTTTATATGACATAATTTCTCAATCTCCGATTGAAAAAGTGGTCTAATTATTTGCTTGGTCTTTTCATTATACTCAAAAATGTGTATACTCATATAATGATTATTCTTTAAAAATGTTTTCACACATTTTATTTCCAAGGGGAAATTTAAATTGGTGAAATCCAATATTAATCCACTACTCAAAAATATTTTTTCAGTGGATATATCAATATTATATGAACTACATCTTTGGGGTTTTTTTACACTTATCAAAGCCGATATCAAGGCCTTTTTAAAAAAGTATGAATCATTTTTATTACATACGTTAATAATAGCTTTCTTTGAAGCTAAGAATTTTGGAAGCGGGATATATGATGAACCATTTCTAGCCGCACTACTTTATTTAATGCCCACCCGCTATATTTTTCTTGGAATTCTTGGGTTTTGGTTACTATCAATAGTATGCTCAAGAAAAATAGATTTCAAATCCGAGTACTGATTCATAATACTCATTTTACTTTGAAAACTTTTAATCTCAATTTCTTCCGTTTCATCCTAAAGAGTATATATTAGGCAAATAACTCGAGATTTTCTTTTACCGATATATAACTCTCTAAGAATGTACTGAGATGTGTGAGCAAAAACGATCCGGCTTCACTCATAAAGTTTTCAGTAAATTGGATGTCCGATCCATCGTTTACATACATGTAATGGAGAATCCTTCCTTTAAAACTTCCCGAAATTTTCTTAATGCGTCCATCGACAGGTTGAATTGGATTCTTCTTATGCATCTCCTTGAGGACATGGGTTGTCCACTTGTTCTTAATAACAAACAATTGACACGAATGACAAAACTCGAATTGGTTATTCATTTTTAGTCTTTTTTATTTAAAAAATATTTATTTGAGTTTATATATTTAATACACTTTCAATACACTTTCACTTTTTGTTTCTTTTCAAAAAGCTCTGAACGATGTAGCACGATAGAATGATTTGGAAGAACTAATAGAATTCTCCGATTTATATACCCGTTATTCGTTTATACCATCATTTTGCCTTGAAGAAATCTTAAAAACTCTGAAATTTTAATAAACAACTTGAAACTTTCCTCAAGACGTTCCCAATCCTCCTAAGACATTCCCACAGTCAGGAATAAACAAACAGTTTAATTCATTGGTTCATGATTTCGCGCCAAAAAAAAGCTCCGTCACATTCGGCACGTGAGCAACAGATGCCGTAACATGCTCCTGAAAGATGTTTACAAACTAGATGCATGAGTGTGAAGTGACCCTTTATTAGGATAAACAACTTCCATCAGAATCCATTCTGAATTAAGGAACCTGGTGGTGGTGAGGGGAAATCGTAATGACAGACGGCCAGACGGAAGGAATCGACACTGGTGGATGTCATAAAAAATTTGAGTACGAATGGGAGGCAGCAAACAGTACGAACATATATTGTAATCCAGAAAAAAGAATGAAAAGGAAATAAAAAAATACAAAAAGTACTTTAAACTATATAACCTTAAAGCAGATTGATGAGTCAGGAAAGAAGTCTTTACAAAACTGCTTTTAGAAAAATAATTAATAAGTTCATCATATATTGAAAACTAAAAACAAGACACAAAAACAAAAACATTGACATAAAGAAATAATAAAATAAACACATTTTTTTGTTAAAGGAAATCTGAAATTTTAATAAACAACTTGAAACTTTCTTCGAGACGTTCCCAACCCTCCTAGGACATTCCCACAGCCAGGAATAAACAAAAAGTTTATTTACAAATCAGATGCATGAGTGTCACATTTAATTGTCGATAAATCTGGCCCATCTAACTGCTCTCAACTTATTCTCGAACGGCTAGGAATCGCGGAGATGGAACTCGAACCGCGCATAAGAGTTACCACCGCGTTCTGTGAAACAAAATGGAGAATCTGCCGCTAAACAGTGATAAAAGAAAGTGAATGGAAAATTTAACCGGACTGCCGGAACTTCATCTTCCGCGATTTGGTAAAGCATACATCAATTGGCCAGAGTTCTACGCTATTTTCACCTAGCAAACAGGTGGGATATGTAGCTAGTAAAAGTCACCGCACCATACTTATTGCTTCGTCTTTGACATTGCCATTGTGTATACTATGTGAGTCCAATGAGCATTATATGACGAAATGCCCACAACTTCTAGGATTGACTCCAACACAAAAATGCAGATATTGCATGAGCGTTGGGCCCAGCTTGGCATACCCTATCGGAAAATTTGTTCATCAGTGCCTCAAACTGTTGGACAGATCATACCACAATCAAGCGCAGCATTCATTTTTAACAATCGCTACATTCTATGATCCACTTGCACTCATCTTGCAAAATTCATGGACTTCCTAATGCCGGCTGGAACTGGCTGCACATCCACTTCCTCCTCCTAGTCCGCAGTGCTTGTGGGTGGCAGCGAAAATACTGGAATAGGCGGCGACGCCAAATTCTCCTGCTTCTCCTCATCGTCATCATCGTCGTCGTCATTTTCATCTTCACCTTCGTCGAGAACTCGCTCTCTGGCCAGCTTTCAAGTGGAAGAATCGGACATGGTACACTAGGCAGCATGGTCCTCATCAATGAGGACAACTTACCCCCCTTGAGTTGGCGCCTCGGCAGGGTGGAGAGCACCGTCTCCAGAGATGATTGCGTCGGTCGAGTTGCGGTGATCTGCACTAGCTCTGGACTGTGCAAGCGGGCAACAATCAAATCAGCTGTCCTGCCCCTTGAAACCACTTCGCTTAGAAGTATGTCTCTTCCAACGGGGGGAGTATGTCGGGAGTAGTCTTCTAGCTAATATCAAAATCAAGGCTTACGATTCTTTCAGCATCACTGTATGCTGAATTATCTATTTCATCTGTATGGCACCGTATTATTTTGTATAATTATAAATTGTAAAATATTTATGAAAAACTGGAATATATGAATGCCCTTCTTAAAACAAGTATTTTATAGTTACGGCACTCGACTATACGGGTTCTCCTGTATTTACTTCAAATATGCAATCTATAAGCAAACTTCAGACGAAATTGAAGGCGTTCTTTTTAACAAGAAGCGGCATGGCTTTTCGAGGCCAAAAAATCACCGATTGCCGAACCAAAATGCGCCAGGACTGAGTGAAAACGCAAGGTAATGAAAAGCCATGTGTTACCTGTTTCAAGTGTGTTACCTGTTATACAGCATCAATGTGCAACAGTGATGAGAAGCGAGAGAAGATTTGACATATGTGCGATACATCAACCTAACGAGACTGCAGCATAATTTGGTAAAAGGTTTCCATTTTGCTTTGATTCAGGTTCCAAACGCTTATCATTCGCAAAAGAAACACTGGATGAAGCTAGCCGACGAATAATTTGATAGTTTTGTGCGGCATAGGCGACAATAATGTTAAAAGCGAAATAGAAATTCCGTCCACAGTAAAAATTTCTGAATAAAGATAATAATAATAATATTATTTTGGGTGCATTTATAAATGCTCTGGGTGATATTGCTCATCCATACGTAATACATATTAAGACGCAAGTTCCATTGGTCATGGCGAATTGATTATACATACATCGAATTTAAATAGATCGCAGAGTAAAGCGAATAAATTTCGAACGATTGGCTTGTGGTTTAGGCGCGGAAATTAATAATATGATAATTATAATAACAATATTGTCACTAAACTTATTTTGACCAAAACATATGAAGTGTGTAACGTAATGGGAGGACTTGCTGTTTGCTAGGTCTTGAGTATAACGAAAAATTTATTGACTGCGATAGAAGCAAGCCAGCTATCTTGATAGGATGCTCTTATTAAAATTCAACTTTCATTAAATTGTACAATTAAGCGAGCAACTAAGGCAAGCCCATTGGAAATGTTACACAACAACTGCAGAAAAGGAAACAGTAACGGGTATCTTGTAGTCGCGGCACTAAACTAAACCGCTTCTTCTTTAAAATTTATATTACATTATCTTGTTCATTGCCTTTCAAATTGATTTCATGGACACCTGTGAACGCTTTTATTATAATTTAATTTTAATTTAATAATTTTTTAATTTTTTTAAACATTAAATGTGTTAATATTATTTCCCTTTCCCTTATTCAATAATATAAACCATTTAAATTTTATAATCAAACAAAAATTTGACCAAAAATGTACGACCACCACACGGTGTTTTGTTAGAGATACACTTTTTTTGACATTGTTGTTGTAGTCATATAAAAAATATGCCTAAATTTTTTATCTATGACTATCTTATAGCAATTCTTATATGGCGGTTAAGTACGAATACTGTATTGGCTGTATCGACTTTGATAAGTTCCTTCCATTCAGTACCTGTCTTGGAAGCGTGTCTATAAAGCAATACATATTCATAAAATATTCCTAATATATTTAATTACTATTTTATGTCTCCCTTTGCACTCTTAGATGCACACATTCATTCTATCAATGGTTTAACTTACTTCAGAGATCAATAGAGATTGACAGAAAAAGAACATCGAAAAAACCTACTCAACGCATCGATGGTAGTTTTTCATACTAACGTAAGTGCACGATGTTATTGAGGCCAGCATTATTGAGCTAAAACTAAGAATGTGTTCCACCTCTTTGTGTCCAGTTTCCTTACTGACTGCCAAATCAAGTTTTATCTGTTCGTAGGGCGGTAGAGACCAAGCACTTCGTTTTCCGTATCTAGAGCCAATATAGAAATGATCATTCCGAGGTGCAATAATTATTCGTCTAGACTTTAAGCTCTGTATCGTTCCAGTGCTGCTGGTTCTAGTATTGGTGCTTGACCGTCCATACCGACTACCAACGAAAAATGTTGGACGCTTTTCAATCCCTAAAATGAAATTAAGTAACAACATAAAAATCGTATAAATGAATATACATATGACTCTTAAAGAAAAGAAGAATATTTTATTATATTATTATGTATTATATTAAAGTATTTACAGGGTAAAAGAAAATTTTCCCAAAATTATAAAGTATATTGAAGGTGAGACAGCCGAAAATTTAACTGTAACAACTAGAAACGCTATAGCCGAGTGCCGAGACTATAAAATTCTCGTTACTGTTTTACACAATTATATAATATTCATTTTGCTAGTGGAAATTGACAAAGCCACACCTTTTGACAAAAAAGCATTTTAAGTAATTCAAGGTGAAGTCACTCTTCATGTGAGGACTTTTACAATAAATTTCTTCATAAATAGCGAAATTATGTTCCGAATTAAAAAATATTTAGCAAATCTATATATATTGACAAAAAAGTGTTAGAGAATGTAAAAAAAAGACATTCATTCATTGTGGGTGTTAGAGTGGGCGTAGCAGGATGCTGAAATAAATTTTCGCTGCGTAGGGACCTCAAAAATATTGATAGACCTAGTAAAATAGATAACTCTCCAGAGCTACACCATGCAGAGTATAAGTGGCAATTTAGGCGACAGAAGGTCATTGCTTAGAGCCATTAAGATTTAATAAGTTTGCAGAGCACCAGTTTTAAAAATTATTAAGGTCACCTGGTAGGAGGCATCGGTATATTGCAGACAGAGTTTGACATCGTCTGCATACATAAGTACTTGGGAGTCATTAACAACCAAGGGAAAGTCATTAATGAATAAAGGAAAAGGTAACGGACCAAGATGGCTCCCCTTAGGGACCCCGGAAGAAGCGTGGACTAAAGCAGACACTTTTTTTTTCTTTCAATCAGCCAACTTAATGGCTATAATACGTTGAGTACAACAAGGAACAAATAACATAAATACATAACAGGAAGGAAATTAACAAATTTTTATAACTAGATAACAAGAGATCAATGCTAAATGCTAATGCTAAATTACCGCTTTAGGACTCGAGAAATTTGGCGTCCTCTTTTCCAGAGATCGGCTGGATGCCTTCGCTTTAGACGTCTTCTAATAGTAGCGATAGCCAGCGAGGAGGCTAGGTGGTTGGTGTGAGCTGTGAGACGATCGTTGTACCGACTCGAGTGCCTGTTTATCTGTTCCCTAATAGAGGGAATGTGGAGGTCATCTTCTAGAGCTTTGTTTCTGACGTACCAAGGCGCATTTGCAATCATGCAATCATGCTTCATCCGAAGCCAAGCCCCATAGTTGGATGCAGTTCATCATCGAGGGCACCACAATTTGTACAGCAGCACTTTGTTAGCTAGGCTAAGCTTGCTCGTTGGCTTAAGCTACCATTAGAGTTTCCTAAGCTTGGAATGACAAGTAACTGCTATTTTCAAAATATGCAGCCTCCACGTGAAGCGATTATCCAAAATGAGGCCCAAGTACTGCGCCTATGATGATTGCGGGATAATGTCGTCGTGAAGTTTAACCTCCGGAAGGGACTGCACTCTCCGAGCGAAACAGCAGTGTTGTGATTTCCTTCCATTATTCGCTATGTTCCACCTCTTAGTCCACTTACCGTATGTGTCCAGAAATTCCTGGGTGATTCTTGATGCCTCGATACAGCAAGAGGAGTTGACTAGGAACGCCGTGTCATCGGACAAGGCAGGTCTGAAGTGATCAGGGTATACAACACGGGACCCAGGACACTCCCCTGTGGAACTCCAGCACGAGCAGATCTTATGCTTGACCTCACCCCTCTTACATCAACCATAAAACTTCGACCAAGTAAATATGATTTAAGTAAGAGGAATTGGGAAGTCGGGAGAAGAGATATTAGCTTATACAGCAGGCCATCATGCAACACTCGATCAAAGGCTTCCTTAACGTCGAGGAAGATAGCAGAGCTGTATTGCTTGTTTTCAAAGGCATTCACATGCACCATGCACAACTCGATAGACTTGCTCAGGAGTCCCATGTTGCTTCCTAAAACCAAACTGGTGGTCGGGAATGGCGTCCTGAATGGTTCTTACTCCCATAATTCTACTAAGAAATATTCTCTCGAATATTTTAAAGTATGTAGGTAGTAAGCTTATCGGCCTGTATGATCCAGCAAGGTTCTCATCAAGTTGAAAATGGGAACAAGGAACAGGACTCCCTTTTTAGGGAGAGCCTTAGCAACCCTGCTATCAATGCCATCAAATCCTGGCGCCTTACTGGAGTGTAGCTTTTGAATGTAGAGGCAAACCTAATTTGGAGCAGGAGAGTTGAGAAAGGCCCGAGTATCAGCGACATCCTCCGAGCTCGCAAGGATAAATGGCTTGAAGCGTTGCTCTAGTTCGTCGGCAAAAGTTAATGAGATCTCAGAGTCAGATTTGCACCATGTACCGTCTGTTTTCTTGGCGGGGATCTTCCTAAGAGGCTGACTTTTTAATTTCCTAGTAGCTTTCCAGAGGTTGAAGCCGTAAGGTTTGCTGGGGTCCGCACTGAAAAGCATTTCCTCAAAGAACTTACGCTTGGTTTTACGCAGGAGTTTTTTAAGCTCGTCTTCAGCACGTCGATATGCTCTTTTGTCGACTGGATCTTGGGACCTAATAAATCTACGACGCAATTATCTTTTCGGCCTTACCAAATCCATAATCTCAGGTTTTAAAAGTGCCTGAGATGGATTAGAAGGGTTGGAGACTTGCCCGTAGGTTGACGATTCCGCAGCGATTTGAATTTCCGAGCACAAGTTTCAACTGCATCGTCGATATCTTCAGGGAAGTTGAGCACCATATTGAGATTAACAAGTATGTTAATTACAGCCTGAAACCGCGGGACACTTGCATTACGAGGAAGAATTTGACGCCGCCGACTAATTTTTAAAGCATCGACTCTTAATGAGATTATTAGTGGAATGTGATCAGAGATCATTTCGAAATAGACTGCAAAGTCAATGGCTGTTGGCGAATTTTGGCTGTATGGATAATGTGTGGTTCCTCCATGTTGCAAGGACCTGGAAATTTGATCCTTGAACAAGTTTCGCGAGTTTTCAAATAGTGGGCCGTGATTCACGGAGTCAAATGCCTTACTGAAGTCAGTGTAAATGACATCCGTCTGAAGTTTATTTTGGAAACCAGTGTCGGGAAATAAAGTTAGACCGGGGATATCATAAACGTAAGTCTGCGCGTTTATTAATTTTTAAAAAGATCGGCAATTTCCTGATCCGTGCTTGCAGTAGATTTTCCAAACGATGCCAAAGACGGAAAGGTTTACGCTTAGTGTTAACAAAACTATAGAACTGTTCCGGATCCAGAGCAAACTGGTTCTTACATCGAGCTAAATAGTTCTTATAACACTGAGTGTTATGTACGGTAAAGATAGACCTAGCCACCATATAATGCACATATAAGTCATTGCTATTAGTTCTTAAGTATTTTTTAAAGAATCTTAATTTGATATTTTTTAGATTAGAAAGGTGCCTTGTATACCAAGGAGATTCATCCGCCATAGCCGGATACCGCAACGGAACAAAGCGATCAAAAATTAGGTTTAATGTACTATAAAATATATCTAGAGCAGTCGACATATCGGTACATGAGTAAAAATCGGACCAGTCAAATTCTGAAATAAAGTTATTAATTTTTTTAAATTCGGCTTTACGAAAACATCGAATTTTCATATGAGCGTAATTGTTCTTAGGCATAGTACATAGATGATAAGGATCTTCAGGATGTGTGAGAGGTGGAGCTCTGTATATGGATACAGCGTCCGTATCAGAGAGAAAGCTCAGATCGAGCAAACGACCTAAAGAATTCCCTATATGATTGTGGGTGTTAAAACTAGGGTGTTATCGTTCTGGGACAAAGCCACCTGGGGTAAGATAAAATCACCCATAACCATCAGGTGATCAATGTCCGATAACATTGAGAAGACAGACTGAATGGCTGCTAGGTGCCGCTCATCTTATGCGGAATATAAGAGCAAGTAATACACAAATTTAACGGAGAGAATGAAATTTTAACTGTGATAAATTCTAAGTCTCCAGTTTCAAGATTTATCACCTTGGAAACGAGATTTGAGTCCACTGAAATTAGGACTCCACCACCATTTCCGAGGGATTGGTCAAGCCTATATATTGTGTACCTACCGAGGAAAACTTCAGAATTAAGAATTTCTGGAGTTAGCTAGGTTTCGGTAAACACAATGACCTGGGAAGCAAACGAGAAGCTTACCGAAACCACATTAGAAAGCTTAAGACGTAAGCCTCTTGTGTTCTGGTACGAAAGAATAATGGATGATGTTAGTTTTTTAGGTTGGCAGGAGCGTTTACTTGTGGAAGCTTTACTTCTAAAGGGCGCTTAGGAGACTCATTCAACAGTTGTAAATTGTTGAACTGAGTGTCCAGCGCAGAAAACAGGTCGTCAGCTTTGCGAAAAGCATCCAATACCTGACCGAACCCATTTATAGTCTGCCGCATAAAAGATCTAATTTCCTTCTGGGCCTGACGACATCTGTCCCAACAGAAGTGTAAGCCAGAGTCGGAACGACCCAAAGCAAAGTGCGCAATGTTATCACACAGCCAACAGTGGACGCTTACTTGGTCAACCGACACAATTTTATTGCATTTTTTAATGCAACAGATAATATCGGACATTTTGGCAAATAATTAATAATATGCAAACCACTGTGTGAGAAAAATATTATAGGGAAGAAGAAAGGGAGTTTGAGAGAAATATTTAGGGGCAAGAGAACGAGCGAGAGAGTGTTAGCAAGAGCTACGAGGCGTTATAAGAGAGTACAAGTTGTATAAGATAGGGAGTGAGAGTGTGTTTTCGAGAGCAACAAGGCGGTGGGAGATACAGAAAAGAGATCTACAGATGTGCTGGAGAAGTAAGCGGTGAAAGTTCCGTTACTAATAGCACAAAGTAAAGTAAAAATAAGTTAGAATACAGACCACAATTGTTGGATATTTGCTTGCAATAAATGCTTTATGCAAACAGATAACAATAAACACACTGCACGACTCGGAATCGAAAACAGATTTTTGAAGTAGATAAACGTTTGCAAAAAGTAGCAAAAACGAGGTGATTCGGGAATAAATTCAAAGATTAAATCGCTCGATAATACGCAAAAGCCAAAAACCCAACCGTTCGCTTTGAAAGAGAAGTGAAGTGTGTTATAATATTATATTGTATGTCTTCGGTTGAGCTTTAATAAGATATCTTTGTCAATATTTAAAGATTTGACAAAGACATTTCAAATCGGAGCATTATTTCGCTATTTGTAAAGATATGTAGGTTATAAGGCCTCACATGAACAGTGGCGTCACCATCAGTTATTAAACATGCTTTTTTGACAAAAGGTGACGCTTTGTCCATTTCCAATAGTAAAATGAATATTTTAAAGTTGTGGAAAACAGTAACGGGTATTATACCCGTTACTCGTTGAGTAAAAGGGTATACTAGATTCGTTAAAAAATATGTAACAGATAGAAAGATTGAGATTAAGCATGATGATTCTTGAGGTCCATACGCAAGTTTATTTCAGCGTCCTACCACGCCCACTTTAACGCAAAGTCATGAGAAGTGTTACCTGTTTTAAGGTTTTTTATTATAAAAAATCATTCTATCATGCGATTATGTATCCGAATCGAAATGTGTCACCACGGAAATTTGCCAAATCTCCGTTTTGATCTACGATGCGTATGGAGAGTGTGCTTATTTCACTACAGTTGATTGGCAAGTAAATAAGATTATGTGGTGTCACATTCATTTTATAGCCAGGAGGAACACTTAATACCGAATTCATGTATTGTCTACATATGAACCACTAATGATGTTACATTATATATATATGTTTTTATTGGGTGTGGCTCTAAAACTCTTTTATTAAAACCAAAAATTTGACCAATTGATCTATCCTTATTAAAGTAAACCGGCTCCAGAGTACTGGTTATTTCCACATGAAGGTTATTGTTATTGCCTTCAATTTTAAAAGATTTTTCAATACCGTAATCTTTAAGTTTTTTGAATATAATAAGTTATATTATTTAGTTCATAGGATCCAGTAGGAATGGTGATTAAATTAGTTCCAATACAGAAGAGATTGTTTTTTCGTCTATATTTGGGATTGAATTGTACATATTAAAATCAGTTAATGCACACACAAAACGTTCATCCAATTCGATTGGTGGAAAGATCTGTTCTAGACATAATGAAATCTTTTATAAAATACTTTTTGTCAATGTCTATCGATTTATCAAAGATTATTTAAATCGGAACATTATTTTGCTATTTATGAAGAACTTCACTATCTGTTACTCAACATGCTTTCTCTGACAATAGGTGACGCCTTGTGAATTTCCACTAGCAAAATAATATTGTGTAAAACAGTAACGGGTATCTTATAGTGGCGGCACTCCACTATTACGTTTCTTCTTGTTAAATACAAGAATTACTATATAAGATTTTTCAAAAATAGAGGTCAGAAAACATACAAAGGATATGTAGCGGTATTTGTGTGTTTGACAACAATGGCGATACAATTGTAAATGACTTAACTTCTGACGCCTTCTTAGCAGTGCTCAGAAGACTTATCATAAGAAGAGGAAAATGTGCCAATATCTATTCCGACAATGGAACAAATTTTGTAGGTGCAGCAAAGAAGGTAGACGAAGAACTGGCAAAAGCAATACAAGAAAATTCTGTAGTTGCATCTCAACTAGGGATTGAGTGGCATTCTATCCCCCCGGGAGGACCACACTTTGGAGGTATCTGGGAGGCCTTTATTATCCTAATAAAGTGTCACTTCACACTCATGCATCAGATTTGTAAACATCGTTTAGGCGCATGGTACGGCATCCGTTGCGCACGTTTCTTTACCAAAAAAAAATATTTTTATTTTATTGTTTCTTTATTTCATTGATTTGTTTTTGTGTCTTGTTTTCAATATATGATGAACTTATTAATTATTTTTCTAAAAGCAGTTTTGTAAAGACTTCTTTCCTGACTCATCAATCTGCTTTAAGGTTATATAGTTTAAAGTACTTTTTGTATTTTTTTATTTCCTTTTCATTCTTTTTTCTGGATTACAATATATGTTCGTACTGTTTGCTGCCTCCCATTCGTACTCAAATTTTTTATGACATCCACCAGTGTCGATTCCTTCCGTCTGGCCGTCTGTCATTACGATTTCCCCTCACCACCACCAGGTTCCTTAATTCAGAATGGATTCTGATGGAAGTTGTTTATCCTAATAAAGGGTCACTTCACACTCATGCACCAGATTTGTAAACAACTTTTATGCGCATGTTAAAGCATCCGTTGCGGACATTACTTTAACAAAAAAAAAAATGTGTTCATTTTATTGTTTCTTTATTTTAGTGTTTTTGTTTTTGTGTCTCGTTTTTAGTTTTCAATTTTAAAGTAAAATGAGTATTATGAATCAGTACTCGGATTTGGAATCTATTTTTCTTGAGCATACTATGGAAATAGTAACCAAAACCCAAGAATTCCAAGAAAAATATATCGGGTGAGCATTATATAAAGTAATGCGCCAAGAAATGACTGTGAACCAATATACAACTTTATTAGGTTCATCATATATCCCGATTCCAAAATTCTTAGCTTCAAAGAAAGCTATTATTAACGTATGTCAAAATATGATGTATACTGTTTTAAATGGGCCTTGATATCGGCTTTAATATATGTGAAAAAACTCCAAAGATGTAGTTCATATAATAAAAAAAAAATATATATTTGAATAGTGGATTAATATTGGATTTCACCAATTTAAATTTCCCTTTGGAAATAAAATGTGTGAAAACATTTTTAAAGAATGAGTATAAACATCTTTGGGTATAATGAAGAGACCAAGCAAATACTCGGACCACTTTTTCAATCGGAGATTGAGAAACCATATCATAAAAACACGCTGTTTATGGAAGATGGAGGAAATGGATATTACATGTTCATTAAAAATATTTCAAGGTAAGTATCATACAGAAATATCTCAGAAGAGATCACAATTGTTTTCTAATGTTTGTCTGAATTTCTCTGAATATGCGGATGCTGCTCTAAGACATAAAACTGTTTGTAGCGGAAAAGTGTCCAGGCTACCGGAATTAAACAAACGAACTCTGGAGTTTACCCAACACCGCTAGCAGTTTGAGGTTTCGTTCGTCGTATATGCTGAAATGCTAAGAAATTTTGAAGTAAGCCAAAAATTATTCAACTCTCATATACCTATAGGTTATGCTTATTATATTAAGTATGCCTAGATAAGTTTGTAATAAAAACAGGTAGTAACGCAGGATCAAATTTGGTAGACTCTCTTGTACAAGATTTATCAAAACTGAATGATGAGTACTTGTATAAGATTAATCCAATAATAATGACTCCAGAAAATCAGATTGAATTTCAGGATTCATAAAATTGTTATATTTGTAAAAAATTATTGTTAAATGATAGAGTTTGGGACCATTGTCATTTAACAGGATTTTTAGGGGTGCAGCTCATTCTAAATGAAACTAAGAGTCCACCAAACGAGTGCGAGTGCACAGTGCACAGGAGCACGCTAGGCGCCCTATCAGCGCCTGTTATCAATGCGGCGGCGACCATATCCTGTGTCGTTGCTCAACGTTTTTGGCCCTAGACTGCTACCAGAGGAAGGACATAGTAAGCAGGGCTAAATTATGTGAAGTAAGTCGCATGCCCTTTCGCGCTGCACGAGTAATAAAGGCTGTCAAGTTTGTGGGCAGCGTCATCACACATTGTTGCATTTCCTTGTTTTGGCTCATAGCCGAGCGCTGTGCCGCCGCATCATGTGGTGCCGACTCCTAGTGCACCTGCAGACAGTGAGAGCGTATCTCAACAGCGCAGGCAGCCAACGACAGACCACAACCCCGGCGCATCTTACGGATGCTATTCAGCAACGGATCTGTCTTCGAGAAATGTCCTTCTTGCCACTGATCGTATCACCGTGACTGCACGATGTCATAAACGCCCTGGTCGACCAAGGATCGGAGGCAACCATTGTCTGGGAGCACGTGGTACAGTCCTTGCATCTGAAGCGATCTGGCACCCGAACATCTATTTTTGGGATGGGTCTTGGGGGCGGTCGTCGGTGCAAGTATACTGTCAATTTTGAAATCCGTACTAATGTTAGCCCTGACTATGGCCCTGGCGTATGTCCTTAATTCGGTTACTTTCTGTCTTCCGTGTCGCAGCTTCATGCCTCAGCGTTGGGACCATAAACGAGGACTCCTGCTGATCCAAACTTCTTCCGATCGAAGCGAGTCGACCTCATCTTGGGTGTGGACCTGTTGGCGCAAATCATATTGCCGGACACCAGGGTCGGGCTGCCCGGCGAGCCTAAAGCTCAGAACACTCACCTTGGGGGGATCCTATCTGGTTTGGTGGACGGAGTGCGGGAAGTGACCCAGGTACGGTGTCACCGGGTGGTCTTGGACACCGAGGCATTGCTCAAGCGTTTCTGTGAGGTGGAGGCCGTTCCGGACCGTTCTTTAACATCGGAGCGGGGCCTCTGGTGCGAAGCCTTTTTTCAGAAGACACATCGTTTTCTACGCCTCCGCAAGGACTAGCAACGAAAGATCTCTAAACGACGTGTTGTGGTCTGGGCGTGCCTTTCGCACGTCATACTGAATTGGCGAAGGACGAGCGCCGTTTGTTGTGCTGGAGTGGGACGACGAGGTTCGGGGACGATCGGGGAGGATCGACGACATAAGCATAGACCGATGGATTCATTACCCCCCTGGATATATAGTTTCAGCTCAGCTTTACGCGTTCTGCTACGGTTCATCGACTTCTTATGCGGCCACGGTCTACCTAAGGCTCGAGTGCGTGGACGGAGCATGATATAGCTCACGTTTGGCCTCGAAGTCAAGGGTGACTCCCACAAGGTCCTTGACTATACCTAAAACAAGTTGGTGAAATGGCTTACTTCGGCTAAGTGGCCACAATCCCTTTACACTGGCTGTACGGAGACATCACTAGGTGGAAGACGTTCGTGCCCAACAGGGTCGCGTTCATTCTGGATCATTCTTCGCCCTCGCAATGGAGGCATGTGGGCACGGCTGAGAATCCAGCGGACTGTGCGACGAGGGGACTGTCTCCGGGTGAATTGAAGGGCTTTGGCTTGTGGTGGCGAGGACCTGAGTGGCTTACACTCAGTCCGAGTGACTGGCCTTCTATGGAGTTCGAGCAGGTCGACACCAAGGATGCCGCACTAGAGGCAAAGGCGGCCAAAGTACCAGTTCACCACGGTCCAGTCCCGCTTCCGTCGTTCGTTGGCAGATTTTCTACTTTCATCCGGGCTGTACGAGTTACGGCCTATGCGTTGCGGTTCAGGCACAATGCTGTCGGCAAGAGGGAGAGGTGCATCTGCCTCCTAACCATTGAAGAGCTTGACTTTGCTTTAAACGGCTACCTGCGCGAAGTAAGCTTTTGAGCCGATCTTGTCGGAAGGCATCCTGCGAGTGAGGGGGCGACTACGGCATTCTATGAGAGCCGGCATCCGATAATACTCCCAAGTTCCCATCATTTCATTGAGCTGGTAATTCGGCACTCGTATGTTTTGACTCTGCACGGAGGTGCGCAGCTGACTTTAGCGCATACACGCCAGCGGTTCTGGATAGTGACAGGAAAGCAGGCAGTTCGAAGAGTTGTGCGGATATGTGTCCAGTGTTTCCGTCACAGACCTCCGCTTCGGCTTAGCTCATGGGAGACTTGCCCCTTCATCGAGTGAACCCCCCTAGTCGTCCATTCTTTACAGCGGGAGTTGACAGTTGCGAGGCACCGTTTTCATTAGCCTTGCAACAACGGCAGTGCATTTGGAAGCGGTGACATGCCTCACCACGGAACATTTTTTACTGGCGCTGGACAGATTTATCCGGAGGAGAGGGATGGTTCAGCACCTCTGCAGTGACAACGGATCCAACTTTGTGGGGGCGGACAATTTAATGAAGAAGTTCTACTGTAAGCTTCAAGGAGATTACGATTAGCTTATAGCCCCCAAGCTCACGTAAAAACGAACGTGGCACTTCAATCCTCCTTAGTCGCCGTATTTCGGCGGGCTGTGGGAGACTAACGTGAAGTCGGTGAAATATCATCCTCTTCTATGAGGAGTTGGCTACGGTGCTTATAATCATAGAAGCATGCCTCAACTCGCAGCCGCTTTGTCCTCTCACAGCGGACGCAGACGACCTAGAGGTGCTCACGCCGGCTCATTTCTTAATTGGTGACTCGCTGCATGCTCCTCCTAAGTTTCGCCCACAATCTAAGTCCTTCGCGGAGCAGTTCCTGATCCAGCCGACAATGGTACGTCATTTCTGAAAGGCTTGAAGTCGAGACTGGCTAGCACATCTACAGGCTGGCTAGCACATCTACAGGGCTTTGGCTTGTGGTGGCGAGGACCTGAGTGGCTTACACTCAGTCCGAGTGACTGGCCTTCTATGGAGTTCGAGCAGGTCGACACCAAGGATGCCGCACTAGAGGCAAAGGCGGCCAAAGTACCAGTTCACCACGGTCCAGTCCCGCTTCCGTCGTTCGTTGGCAGATTTTCTACTTTCATCCGGGCTGTACGAGTTACGGCCTATGCGTTGCGGTTCAGGCCCAATGCTGTCGGCAAGAGGGAGAGGTGCTTGACTTTGCTTTAAACGGCTACCTGCGCGAAGTAAGCTTTTGAGCCGATCTTGTCGGAAGGCATCCTGCGAGTGAGGGGGCGACTACGGCATTCTATGAGAGCCGGCATCCGATAATACTCCCAAGTTCCCATCATTTCATTGAGCTGGTAATTCGGCACTCGTATGTTTTGACTCTGCACGGAGGTGCGCAGCTGACTTTAGCGCATACACGCCAGCGGTTCTGGATAGTGACAGGAAAGCAGGCAGTTCGAAGAGTTGTGCGGATATGTGTCCAGTGTTTCCGGCACAGACTTCCGCTTCGGCTTAGCTCATGGGAGACTTGCCCCTTCATCGAGTAAACCCCCCTAGTCGTCCATTCTTTACAACGGGAGTTAACAGTTGCGAGGCACCGTTTTCATTAGCCTTGCAACAACGGCAGTGCATTTGGAAGCGGTGACATGCCTCACCACGGAACATTTTTTACTGGCGCTGGACAGATGTATCCGGAGGAGAGGGATGGTTCAGCACCTCTGCAGTGACAACGGATCCAACTTTGTGGGGGCGGACAATTTAATGAAGAAGTTCTACTGTAAGCTTCAAGGAGATTACGATTAGCTTATAGCCCCCAAGCTCGCGTAAAAACGAACGTGGCACTTCAATCCTCCTTAGTCGCCGTATTTCGGCGGGCTGTGGGAGACTAACGTGAAGTCGGTGGAATATCATCCTCTCCTCTATGAGGAGTTGGCTACGGTGCTTATAATCATAGAAGCATGCCTCAACTCGCAGCCGCTTTGTCCTCTCACAGCGGACGCAGACGACCTAGAGGTGCTCACGCCGGCTCATTTCTTAATTGGTGACTCGCTGCATGCTCCTCCTAAGTTTCGCCCACAATCTAAGTCCTTCGCGGAGCAGTTCCTGATCCAGCCGGCAATGGTACGTCATTTCTGAAAGGCTTGAAGTCGAGACTGGCTAGTACATCTACAGGGCTTTGGCTTGTGGTGGCGAGGACCTGAGTGGCTTACACTCAGTCCGAGTGACTGGCCTTCTATGGAGTTCGAGCAGGTCGACACCAAGGATGCCGCACTAGAGGCAAAGGCGGCCAAAGTACCAGTTCACCACGGTCCAGTCCCGCTTCCGTCGTTCGTTGGCAGATTTTCTACTTTCATCCGGGCTGTACGAGTTACGGCCTATGCGTTGCGGTTCAGGCACAATGCTGTCGGCAAGAGGGAGAGGTGCATCTGCCTCCTAACCATTGAAGAGCTTGACTTTGCTTTAAACGGCTACCTGCGCGAAGTAAGCTTTTGAGCCGATCTTGTCGGAAGGCATCCTGCGAGTGAGGGGGCGACTACGGCATTCTATGAGAGCCGGCATCCGATAATACTCCCAAGTTCCCATCATTTCATTGAGCTGCTAATTCGGCACTCGTATGTTTTGACTCTGCACGGAGGTGCGCAGCTGACTTTAGCGCATACACGCCAGCGGTTCTGGATAGTGACAGGAAAGCAGGCAGTTCGAAGAGTTGTGCGGATATGTGTCCAGTGTTTCCGGCACAGACTTCCGCTTCGGCTTAGCTCATGGGAGACTTGCCCCTTCATCGAGTGAACCCCCCTAGTCGTCCATTCTTTACAACGGGAGTTAAAAGTTGCGAGGCACCGTTTTCATTAGCCTTGCAACAACGGCAGTGCATTTGGAAGCGGTGACATGCCTCACCACGGAACATTTTTTACTGGCGCTGGACAGATGTATCCGGAGGAGAGGGATGGTTCAGCACCTCTGCAGTGACAACGGATCCAACTTTGTGGGGGCGGACAATTTAATGAAGAAGTTCTACTGTAAGCTTCAAGGAGATTACGATTAGCTTATAGCCCCCAAGCTCGCGTAAAAACGAACGTGGCACTTCAATCCTCCTTAGTCGCCGTATTTCGGCGGGCTGTGGGAGACTAACGTGAAGTTGGTGGAATATCATCCTCTTCTATGAGGAGTTGGCTACGGTGCTTATAATCATAGAAGCATGCCTCAACTCGCAGCCGCTTTGTCCTCTCACAGCGGACGCAGACGACCTAGAGGTGCTCACGCCGGCTCATTTCTTAATTGGTGACTCGCTGCATGCTCCTCCTAAGTTTCGCCCACAATCTAAGTCCTTCGCGGAGCAGTTCCTGATCCAGCCGGCAATGGTACGTCATTTCTGAAAGGCTTGAAGTCGAGACTGGCTAGCACATCTACAGCAGAGGCCCAAGTGGTGAAGGCTGAGGGACTCCAGATTGACGACCTCGTCAACATCAAGGATGACCGTTTTCCGCCATCGCAATGGCTACTGGGGCGCGTCGTCGAGGTTGTCACGCTTAAAGCCAAGCAAGGCCGGTTGAAGAGTTCGGTGTCGAAGCTCTGTCCACTGCCGATCCGATCATAACCGCCCTCACATACACACCTCAATTATAATTAACTTGTTTCTTGCGCACCCTTCTTGTTTACTTCCCCATACCAGATACTACCCCGCAACCAGGATGGACCGGACAAGCGAAGGTTTCTCATGCTAGGTCTAGCATTGGCGGGCGGCATGTTAATTTTGCTGCTTGTCCCAGTGCGCTGGAAGCTGGGAGCGGAGAACAATCAGCTGATCGCGGCAAAGGGAGTCGTCTTTGGCAAGCGAGAGAACACGCACGTCGCGTCTAACGTGGGACGCTATTTGCATATGCCATTTACTAATAACCGTGAATTCGTGAATGTGTCTTTTGTGTTTCGCATTGCCTGGGAACCCCTCTTACAGTGACTCTTTGTTAGTCAAATACCGTGGGAGACAACTTTACAATACCCGTTACTGTTTTACACAACTTAAAAATATTCATTTTGCTAGTGGAAATTCACAAGGCGCCACCTATTTTCGGAGAAAGCATGTTGAGTAACTGATAGTGACGTCACTACCCATGTGATGCCATATAACCTAAATTTCTTCATAAGTAGCGAAATAATTTTCCGATTTGAAAAATCTGTGATAAATCGAGAGATATTAACAGAAATAAGTTAAACAAGGTCAAACGAAGGCATTTATAATATTTTCGGGTCGGATAAAAAATCGTGGGAAGTTGCAGTGGCATGTCTAAAATACATATTCCTAAGCCTAACTTTCTAGTTTTTTTAGTTCCTGAGATTTTTGCAATTTTGTTTTTTCGGATTTTTTTGCCGTTAGGGTAGGTTTGATCGGAGAAAAAACAATTCGCATTTGGGGCATCATAAAAACCTGCTTAATCCGAACATTCTATCTCTTATAGTTGAGGAGATATCAGGTTTCTTGAAAATGCGAAAACCGTCTCTTGAGCTTGGTGGGTGTATGGGTGGGTGTGGCCGGATAATGATATTACCATAAGATGCCCTGGCATCCCAAGATTATACATACTAAATTTCAATTTTCTTACTTTAATAGTTGCTGAGATTTCAGCGACTTAGGTTTTTCGTGATTTGTGGGCGTTAGAGTGGGCGTGGCAGGATGCTGAAGTAAGCTTGCGCTGTCCCGGGACCTCAAGAATCTCCATGCTTAATCCCAACTTTGTATCTTGTATAGTTCCTGAGATCTCAGCGTTCATACAGACGGACGGATAGACGGACATGGCTCAATCGACTTCGCTATTGGTCCTGATCAAGAATATATATACTTTATAGGGTCCGAAACACTTCCTTCTATCTGTTACATACATTTCAACGGATCTAGTATACCCTTTTACTCTACGAGTAACGGGCAGCAATGAATACAAAAAGGGGTTAATATTAAAAAAGATTGGTAGAGGATTCATAGGATCGCTTTTTACAAAAACCTTGGCTAAGAACATATATTAATTTAAATACTTTACACAGACAGAATGCCAAGAATAAATTGGAAAAAGATTTTTTAAATTAATTAACAACTCAGCCTATGGGAAAACTATGAATATTCCTGAAAAACGTGTAGATGTTAAATTGGTAACTACATGGGAGCCTACAGAAATTCATAAATTCGGTCGAAAAAAAACATTGTGCTAAATATTTAATTTGAAAATTCAATTTTCATAGTGCAACTCAAATTAATGACGAGTATAGGACTCGCCATCCAAATGAAAAAACTTTCATTAATATTGGATAAGTCAATGTATTTGGGTTTTGTTGTATTGGACTTATCAAAGTGGAAAATGTATGATTTTCATTACCAATACATGAAACCCAAATTTCAAGAAAATTTAGTTTTCATCTATACTATAAAAACGGATGATTTTTATAGGGATATTCGTGGTGACAATGAATCAAAATTTGATACATCCGATTATTCAGATAGAAGAATCGATTTATATAATTTTAAAAAAGTTAATAAAAAGAGGTTAGGATATTTTAAAGATGAGTTGAATGAAAAACCAATGAGTGAATTTATAGGTCTATCCAAAGTTTATAGTTATAAAATAGATGAAGTTGAAAACTCTCATAATAAAGCAAAAGGTGTGAGAAATTTAACTATGGATCATTACAAAAACGTATTACTCACTGGAACTCCACTATATGGAAGTAGGACATTGTTTAGATCAAGGGCACAAAAAATATCAACAAATAGGGTATATAAGAATGTTCTTTGTGCTAATGATAGTAAAAGAAAACGTAAACATAATGAAACAGAGTTTACAATATTAAATCACGATGATCATGGCACATTATCAAACATCAAAGCTTAATAGAAAAGGATATTATCGATAGTATCAATTTCCTAGACATTGCAAATAAATTTTTAAGAGATATAATAAATAAAAAAATACAGTGATAATACATTAAATGAACTTAGATATAAGAGAGAAAACGTAGAAAATGAATTAGTTTATAAGTCAATTGAATTGGAAATGTTTTATTTTGATAGAGATTAGGGTAAGTATAAGTAAAACAAAAATAAATTGTAAAAACATGTATACTATTTTATTAAAATTGTTAATATACACATCATAAAATTGTACATATATACACATGTAATTATAAGATTTAAAATATAAAATGAAACAATTTATGAAACAAAAATAATATTAAATATAACATTGTCTTTTCATTTGGTATTTTGTACTATAAAATTTCATCGTTATTTACCCAACTGTCTTCATCCATTGGAAAGCCAAGTATGCTTTGGGGAACGTATTATTGACTTTTCTAATTTTAAAGATTTCCGTTGTATCATTTGGTGTATACCCTTTTTCAAACACATGTTTATACTTGCTGATACGAACGTGATCACCATTTCGTAGTTTACACTGAACATATATCCTTATGTGATTATATGAGTCTTTTAATATTTGTTTTTCATTAGTTGTGTTGACACTAATTGGGCTCATTTTTATGGTTTTATGTACCCTATTATTGTAATCAAATATCAACTTTTTGTAAATATCTATCCACTTATATTTTCCAATGAAACTAAACTCACGCCACATTGACTCTTTGAGTGTTCTATTAAAACGCTCGACAATTGATACCTTAAGAGTGCTGAACGTCGAATAATGATTTATATCATAACGTTTCATTAATTGTTTAAATTTTGAATTAAAAAACTCTTTTCCATCATTTGTTTGTAAATTTTTTGGTGTTCCGTGACCTGATTTTTAGATTTTCTCTATTGCTTTGGAAACATCATTGGCATTTTTAGATTGTAATGCTTCACTCCAAGCAAATTTAGAAAACGTATCAATTACATTTAATAAATATCGATAACCCCTGTTAGATGTTGAATAACCACCCATTTCGACCAAATCTGCTTGCCATAGGTTGTTTATTCCCTTCGTAATGACTCGTCTTCGTTGAAAATTTTTGCTCGTTTAATCATATTCTTTGAATAGGTGTAAAGGCTACACCTTCTATTTAAATTTTTGTGTTTTTTGGTATCGCTGTCGGTTTTATTACATACTTAAAAATATAATCCTCTGCTCTCTTGTTATAGATCTCCATTTTATTTTCAAGATTTGAAATTTTTGTAAGTCGATGATTAATACTTTGACTTACAAGTTTTTTAGGTCTCCCCCCAACTTTCTGACAGACTCATCTGTATATTGTTTTGATGTCAAGTCATTATCATCTGAGGGCTTAATAGCGTTTTTAACTCTTTTATTTTGAGCGTTTAGATTACCATCAGTATCAATTAAAAAATGTCCAAACTTATCAACAGACATGATGATTATAAATAAAAATCTTTTTTGTGTTTAATATATATACTCTAATTAAACAATAATTCCCTCCTCTCGCATTTCCTCTACTATTGAGAAAATCTCATTATTGTGATTGTTGTTACCCGCTTTTTTTGACGCCACTAAAGTTTGTAACCGTTCGACTAGTTCATTCACATCATTCCAATATATATAATTTGGTTTTGATTTCTCCAGAGTCATATAACCGAAACCAGTTTTCGTACGAAGTGTCGATGTTGTAGGATTTTCATTATCGTTTATTATTCGTTGAAAAGTATGTAACAGATAGAAGGAAGCATTTCCGACCCTATAAAGTATTTATATTCTTGATCAGGATGAATAGCGAAGACGAATGAGCCAAGTCCGTCTGTCTGTCCATCTGTCAGTCTGTCCGTCTGTCCGTATGAACGCTGAGATCTCAGGAACTTTAACAGATGCAAAATTGATATTAACCATGAAGATTCTTTAGGTCCCTACGCAGCGCAAGTTTATTACATCCTGCCACGCCAACTCTAACGCCCACAAATCGCAAAAAACTAAAATTGCTGAAATCTCAGGAACTGTTGGAGCTGGAAAGTTGAAATTCAGAAAGTATAATCTATAGATGCCAGCGCATCTTAAAGTGGTACTACTATCTGACCATACCCACCCATACACCCAAACAGCTCAAAAGCTGCGTATTTTCTAGAAAAGCTGATATCTCGGTAACTATAAAAGATAGAAAGTTCGGATTAAACATGTAGGTTTTTATGATGCACCCAATATGAATTGTTTTTTTCGATCAAGCCACGCCCACTCTAACGCCCACAAAACCCGAAGAACCAAAAATCAAAAATCTCGAAAACTATAAGAGCTGATTAGGAAGACGTATTTAAGATATGCCTCTGCAACTTGCCACAAAGTTGCATCCGGCCTTGCCCACTCTAACGCCCAGAAACCGCGGAAAATTGTGGCGTCTATATTATTATTATGAATGCCTTCGCTTGACCTTGTATAGCTTATTTCTGTTAATATCTATCGATTTACCAAAGATTTTTCAAATCGGAACATTATTTCTCTATTTATAAAGAAATTAAGGTTATAAGGCCTCACATGGGCAGTGACGTCACTATAAGCATACTAAACATACTTCCTCTGACAATAGGTGGCGCCTTGTAAATTTCCACTTTCATGAGGGAGCACATACAAGTCTTGGTTTTGGATAGTAATTCGAATTTCATCGTTTGGTTTAAATGTTTGATTATACGATGAATTGGTATGAAACTCTTTTTTCGAAATACTCTCATCCGAGTAAACTTTTTCTCGAACATTTAACATTTTGTTCATTGTTTTCTTCCAGTATATTTTTAAAATAAAAAATTAAAAAATTTTTTTTTATCTACGATGCGTATGGAGAGTGTGCTTATTTCATTACATTTGATTGGCAAGGAAATAAGATTATGTGGTGTCACATTTATTTTATAGCCAGGAGGAACACTTAATACCGAATTCATGTATTGTCTACATATGAACCACTAATCATGTTACATTATATTATTTAGTTCATAGGATCCAGTAGGAATGGTGATTAAATTAGTTCCAATATGGAAGAGATTGTTTTTTTGTCTAAATTTGGGGAAAAATCAATTAATGCACACTCAAAACGTCCATCCAATTCGATTGGTGGAAAGATCTGATCTAGACATAATGAAATCTGGTGTTAAACTATGGACATGTTTATTTTTAATTTATTTTTATACCAAATCCAATAACTTTTTTAAATCAAAATAAACTTATCAAAACCTTTTTTATATCTTCCATTATCCATATCGTTATGTTTACTTAGAAGCAAGAATCCAAATTTACCCTCCCAACAATTTTTACATATTTCCACGAATGTGTCGTACCCCATATCTGTATTAATATAATCTGTATATATATGTCGCATATTTAAATCATCTTGTTTTAACATTATAATAAAGTTGGCACGAATCAAGTTTTCAGGTATATGGGTATATGTTTGACATAAATAAAAGGAATCAATATTCTTATGACGACCCATAAAAAATATTTGGGTTTACCACAATTTGAAGGTCCAACAATAAGAGCTCTTATTGTATTCGTCGTGAAGGTTGTTTTTTATCCTTTTCATCGTTGATATTTCTAACAATAATTTTTTGTTTTTGGCTTATTAAACGCATTTTTAAGGTAATGTACCTCATTCGATAAGAAATCTTTGATGATTAAACATCAATGCAATGGGAAAAGGTTTTTATAATCAACACATTAGTCTTTTTAAAATGGTACTTGCTTAAGTTAATTAATACATTACCGTTTGAAGACCATATACCAGGATATAAATTTTGTGGGCCGGGTTAAAAACCTAGAATAACGTTTGAAACGAGGAGATCAAGGAATAAATAAACTAGATGAGGCTTGTAAGTAGCGCGATATAGCATATTCCCATAAAAAGGATTTAGTTGAACGTAAAATTGCAGATTCTATATTAATTGATAAAGCTTGGTCACGTGTAAAAGCACCAGGCAGCACTCTTGTTGAAAAAGCAGCAGCATATTTTTGGTAACCAACATTATGAAAACAAAGAAAAAATTTGGAATGGGACTATTAAAAAAAAAGATTAAAGGGAAAAACCAAAAGCCATTGGACATTATGAGTACAATTAAAATTGCACGAAAATCTGTTCAATTGACAATGGATTCAAAGAAAATCGTGAAAGTATCAAGAATAATTAATGTACCCAAAACTGGTGGTTTTTTTTACCAATCGTACCTATTTCGACTGCTCTACGTGCCCTCGGTTGTTTAGCTAGTGGAAGTGCAGCCATTGCAAAAAGAATAAACATTGCTAGAATGGCGAAAGAGGATATGAAGGAGAAGAAACGACACAATAGAAAAATTGAAAGTGTTGCTGTAGGAGAAGAGTTATATCTCAAACCGTATAGAACAGGTTATGGATTCTACCTAAAGCCATATATTAGGGAAATGGTATTAAGAAGCAAAAAACTAATATATCAGCTACACAATAGACCACTTTCAAATATAGACATTACAACTTTTGCTCAAAAATATGTACCAAATTTTCGAGGAGTATTTATGGGAGATTTACTTCCACACTCTCCAAGAATTCGAGAATGTGGTATAGTAAACCTAGATGATTCACAATCAAGTGGTACACATTGGGTGGCATATAACAAAAATAAAAACGATTTACATTATTTTGATAGTTTCGGAAATCTACAACCACCTATAGAAGTTGTCAAGTATTTGGGAAAACAAATACAATGCACCTACGAGAGAGTTCAACATTTTTATACATACAACTGTGGTCATTTATGTGTTTCATTTCTACTTTCCTTTGTCAATGGAGTGAGTCATTAACCGATCCTTTTGATTGGCTTACACTTGGTGGGTTGAAAACAAATGTACCGTATATACGTTTGTATGTGTGGCTTCTGGATGTTATAAAAATCGGGGCTGCCCACTTCAAAATTCAGAGTCCAAGTTTCAACTTTACATTCAACAGACGTTGTACAAGTGAACAAAAAAACAATTGATTAACAACAGCAAAACCAACTGAATAACAAAAAAAACAACTGCTAAACAACAAAATAACTGATTAACAACAAAAACAAGAGAATAACAACAAAATAATAAAATAAACATGGAGAACAGCAACAACAACAACAACTATAAGAATGAGGAGACTACAGAAGTAAAATTCGATCCTACTGACGAGAATAATAGGAAGACACCTGTTAATCTGACAAATTTGGTTTATTTTTTGAACAAGAAGAACAATGAGAAAGATGATGCATCAGAAACAGAGTTCATACCAATTGATGTTGAAAATAATGCAAAACGATTAAAGCTTGAAGAATTAACTCAAGAATTCAATAGATGTAATAAGAAATCTATTTTGACAAAGGCAAGGATGCCTGAAAATGTAAAGTTCCCCATCCTCAAGGCGGAGTGTAAAAGGAGTTCGAGGAGTACATCCTATACGCCCCGGAGAGGTATACCCATCTTCGAGAGGAATTTACTAAGGAAATAGTTGATGGGAAGCTTCATATTTATAAAAGGAATGATAATTTATATTTAGAAATAAGTAAATAAAATATAAATAATAAATAAAAAACCAATATTTTATATTACGTTGAATAAATACAATTTTAAAATCTTTTTTTTTTTTTTTTTCGCGACTCCCATTGGTTAACGTGCAACCCACCTCCCGCCCAACCGACCGAGGGGCGCTGCCGACTATCGTACGGCTCGGAACACGGGGATAGTACCGAGTGGAATATTAAATAAATAAATTAATTAAATATGAGCTAAGTGGCTTAGTAAGATTTTTATGTTAGTAGGAGAAGTATTGGATATAATGTTGTAGAGGGTATTGTAACTCGAACATAATACCCTAAATGGTTCATGAAGGGCAAAGTTCGAGCTGCAATGTCTCAAGGATAAGGGAATATAGTTTCTAGTGGGTCTAGCGGGCACATTGATGTTTAAGCGACCTATTAGGGCTTGACTATCAATGTCCCCACTAATAAGATTGTTAATAAAAACAACGCCAAGCATTGTCCTACGGTTAGCAAGGGTCGGTAAGTTTATTAGTAAGAGTCTGCTTTTATAGGAGGGAAGATGTAAGTTTGCATCCCAATTTTGGCCACGAAGAGCAAATAAGAGAAAGCTTTTTTGAATTGATTCTATACGGTCTTGGTGGACCGCGTACTGGGGGTTCCAGACGCAAGATCCATACTCTAAGATCGGACGAACGAGAGAGACAAATAAAGTTTTGGTCACTAAATTCTTTCGACCATCTTTTTATAAAACCTAACACACCTCTGGCTTTGTTAACCATGGAAAATATGTGGTCGGAAAATGTAAGTTTAGCATCCAATAGGACACCTAAGTCGTCTACTAGCTTAATTCTATCTAGGGTTACACCACAAAGTGTATAAGTGAATATTAACGGCTTAGAGCGACTGAAGGTCATTACTTTACACTTAGAGCCGTTAAGATTTAGTAAGTTTTCAGAGCACCAAAATTGAAAGTTGTTAAGGTCAGATTGTAGTTTTCTCTGGTAGCACGCATCATTATATTGAATACAACGTTTCACATCATCTGCGTACATTAAAATAAAAGAATTTGTTAAAGCGATTGGAAGGTCATTTATGAATAATGTGAAAAATAGCGGACCTAAATGGCTTCCCTGAGGGACACCGGATGAAGCATAAATCGGACCAGACAAGACATCTTTAAATAAAACACGTTGCGGTTCTACCAGTCAGATAACTTTCAACCCACTTAAGAAGATCGCATGGGAAATCCGATTAAGTCAAGTTTTTGAACTAAAAGTGAGTGATTTACAGAGTCAAATGCTTTACTAAAGTCAGTGTAGATGACATCTGTCTGAAGACTTTTTCGGAACCCAGTGATGACAAAAGAGGTAAATTCAAGTAAGTTTGAAGTTGTAGACCGTCGAGTCATAAAACCATGTTGATATGGAGATATTACTGATCTACACTGGTGTTGCAAATGGGGCACAATAGTTTTCTCAAAGAGTTTAGGAATTGCTGATAATTTAGAGATACCTCTATAATTACCAGCATCCGAAGTTTTCCCTTTCTTGTGTAAAGGAATGATGAAAGATTCCTTCCAAATAGGGGGAAACGTAGTCGTTTAAAGCGAGAGGTTAAACAGTTTGAGAAGAGGATTGCAAATGGAAGACGCGCAGTGCCTAAGCACACAGCCGGGAACGCCGTCGGGGCCCGGAGAGTAGGTCGGCTTAATACTCTGAAGATCCTTAAGAATACCACTCTTAGATAGAAAAGGTCGCGTGACGAGGTTCGATTGTGAAACACCGTAGACATAAGGCTGCCTAGCGGTTGTCGAAGGTGAATATGTGGTTTGAAAAAACTTGGCGAACATATCGGCTATTGCCTGATCAGTTCTCGCCGTTGAGTTTTCAAACGTTAGTCGTTTCAAGCGAGAGGTTAAACAGTTTGAGAAGAGGATTGCAAATGGAAGACGCGCAGTGCCTAAGCACACAGCCGGGAACGCCGTCGGGGCCTGGAGAGTAGGTCGGCTTAATACTCTGAAGATCCTTAAGAATACCACTCTTAGATAGAAAAGGTCGCGTGACGAGGTTCGATTGTGAAACACCGTAGACATAAGGCTGCCTAGCGGTTGTCGAAGGTGAATATGTGGTTTGAAAAACTTGGCGAAACATATCGGCTATTGCCTGATCAGTTCTCGCCGTTGAGTTTTCAAACGTTAGTGCTGAAGGAAACGTTTCGGATCCTGTGTAAATTGGGTCCTACAACGAGCTAAATAATTTTTATAACACTGAGCGTTAAGCACGGTAAAATTTGACCGAGCAATTAAGTATTGAGAGTAACTAAGCGGAGTTCTAGTTTTTAAGTATTTCTTCTGAAGCCTGAACTTTATATTTTTTAAGGTGCTTAAGCCCTTGGTAGACCAAGGAGGATTATCCGTTCTGGACGGGTACCTCATCGGAACACATATATCAACAATTAGGTTTAAGTCATGGTAGAATATGTTTAAAGTTGAAGGACCAGTCAAAATCAGAGATAAGAATATTAAGTTTAAGAAAGTCTGACACGCTGAAACATCGAACCTTTTTGACAGACCTAGTAGGCTCAGTCGTTTGGAGTGGTCCAACATCGATCGCCAGCTCCAGAGTGGGATGATAAAGATCTTCAGGGCGTTTAAGTGGTGGAACCCTAGATATATATACGGAGTCCGAAACTGAGATAAAGCATAGATCGAGTAACCGACCTAAAGAGTTTTTAACATGGTTAATTTGTTCCAGGGTCATGTCTAACATACCTGCAATAAAATCATTATGTGAGGAAGGTGTTAAAGCTAAACTATTTTCATTTTTTGACCAGTTAATTTGTGGTATAATAAAATCACCCAGAACCACTAACTGATCCACATCTGATAATAACGTAAAAACGGACTGTATGGCCGCTAGGTGCAACTCATACGTGGATGGGTCGGACTTGGGAGGGATGTAAGAACATGTAATAAATAAAAACCTACCAGGAAGCGCAAGTTTAACACAAATGAATTCGATATCGCCGAATTGAAGGTTAATCTCCTCGGATACAAGTTTAGAGTCGACAGAAATTAACACTCCACCCCCAGATCCGAGTGATCGATCAAGCCTGTATATTACATACCTACTCGGAAAAATTTCAGAGCTAATAATTTCCGAAACAATTATTTGGGATGCAAAAGAAAAGCTCTCAGAAAACAAAGTAGGAAGCTTAGTACGCAACCCCCTTGTGTTCTGATAGGAAAGAATAAGAGACGATGTTAGTTTTTTGCGAGGGGTTGCTCAATGGCTTTTGTTTGGGGGAGTTTTACCGCCGCAGGTCGATTAATTTTCTTTTTTTTATGTCCCGGTCTATGTTCTTGGACGAAAATGTGTTCCGGCCAGAACTTGGTTGAGCACATTTTGTCAAATTCCACCGAGGGGACGCGAATCTAAAATGATGATACTATTCTGTTATAATGATATTTAAATTTAGTTATGTTATCCACCTTAATGTCGGCTTTCGTTCTGGCTTGTATGTATTCCAATACGTCTGACTCAGACGTATCCTCGGAAAGCCGGGAAACAAATATATGTTTCTCAGGTGGGATTACCTTTAGGGGCTTTGGTGTTGCAGGTTCTGATCCTGCACCGCCAGTGCACGCCGGTAGTCCGGGCAGGAAATTCCCCTGCAGTGTATCGGGTGGGTTGATGTTAATGGAGATTGGCTCTGTAGGAGCCAGGAGCCTTGAAGCTGACAAACTATCTAACGATTTCCTACCATCATGTCCAGAAAATTCGGATGCCGAATTTTTCGTACTCACGGGAGTGTTGGCCAAAGGCGTTCCAAACAGCTGCGGCGACACTTCAGTGTTCTGAAGGTAAGAAGTGGGAGCGAGAAGGGAACTAGTGATCTGCGGCACACAAGAGTTTGATTTTTTACGCATTGGAGACTCATTTAACAATTGGACATTATTAAATTGGGTGTCCAGCGCCGTGAGCAAATCACTGGCTTTACGAAAAGCGCCGAGCACCTCACGAAAACCATTTTTTGTCTGCCGCATAAAAGATCTCATTTCCCTTTGAGTCCCCCGACAACTTTCACAGCAATAATGTCAGCCGGAATCGCCTCGGGCCAAAACATCCGATACGGTGGCACGGAAATTGGCACATTTGGCATGAACCATATTATCACAAAGCCAACACAAAACGCTCGGCTGGTTAGTTGTAAATTATTTTGTTACAAGATTTTAAGTAGCAGACAATTTCAGTCATAATGATTTATAATTATTATTTTTAAGCACTATTTAATCGGAAAAAGCCCACTGTGCGAGAACAGAAAAAGAAGAATAAAAACAAGATAAGTTTTAGATATGCACACTATAAGAAGTGTGAGGGAGCGGGGGAATAGATTGAAATCAAGATAAGGTATAGATAAACAACACGAGAGAGGCGCGAGCGGGAGAGGAACCGTTTATCGCGAAAGACGAGAAATAGGAGAATATGAAAATAATTTAAGTAAATTAAGAGTTTAAACAAAAGAAACAAATACTACACAGTTTAGTTCACTGCGCGGAAGGCAAACGGCTGAAGGTTTTATTTATACAAAGAAATTCGTATCGGTTTAAGCGTATATTCGTAAATAGCCAACAAAGTTAACGAGAGTAGAAAAAAACACGTCCGTTCGCTTCGGAAGAGAATCTTCTTCTTGTTATAACGCCCAAAACCGCGGAAAACTGCGGCGTCTATAGTATTATTACGAACTATAAGAGATAGCAAGTTGAGATTAAATATGTAGATTCTTGAGGTCCATACGCAGCGCAAGTTTATTTCCGCATCCTGCTACGCTCACTATAACGCCCACAAATCACCAAAAACTAAAACCGCTTAACTCTCAGGAACTATTAGAGCTAGAAAGTTGAAATTCAGTGTGTATAATCTTGGAGTGCCAGCGCATCTTATAGTGGTACCATTTACGCCCACCAAGTTCAAAAGACATTTTCTAGAAAAGCTGATATCTCGATAACTATAAGTAATAGAAAGTTTGGATTAAGCATGTAGGTTTTAATGATGCTCCGAATGCGAATTGTTTTTTTCGATCAAGCCACGCCATCTCTAACGCCCACAAAACGCGATAAGCCGGGAACTTTAAGAGCTAGAAAGTTGTGCTTAGGAATACCTATTTAAGAGATTCCAGTGCAACTTGTCCCTGGTTTTCATCTGGCCACGCCCACTCTAAGGGCCACTAACCGCGAAAAACTGTGGCATCTATAATTTTATTATGAATGCCTTCATTTGACCTTGTATAACTTATTTATGTTAATATCTATTGATTTGATGAAGGTTTTTAATTTGGAACATAATTTCGCTATTTATGAATAAATTTAGATTATAAGGCCTCACATGGGCACTATCAGTTACTCAACATGCTTCTGGAAATTCACAAGGCGCCACCTATTGTCAGAGAAAGCATGTTGAGTAACTGATAGTGACGTCACTAAGACCACTTTAACACCCCCCAAACCACAAAAAACTAAAACCGCTTAGATCTCAGGAACTATTAAAGCTAGAAAGTTGAAATTGAATCTCTTAAATAGGTATTCTTAAGAACAACTTTCTAGCTCTTAAAGTTCCCGAGATCAAGTTTTGTGGGCGTTAGAGTTGGCGTGGCTTGTTCGAAAAAAAAATATTCGCATTCGGAGCATCACAAAAACCTACATGCTTAATCCGAATCTTCTATTATTTATAATTACCAAGATATCAGCTTTTCTAGAAAATGCGAAAACCGTCTTTTGAACTTCGTGGGCGTATGGAAAGAGGTATATTAAATGTTTTAAACATTTTCCCAGAGTATTGCAGCTAATTCCTGCTTAGTAGTACACTTATTACTTTCGCCTTTAGTGAAAGATTTAGATGCATAGGCAGTGGGAAGTTGGAGTCCATAATGCTTTATACAAATTTCTTTATTGAAATCAAGGTATTATAACAAAGTTGGTTCCATTAATTTGGTTTTTAAATATTGGAATGCGTTTTTGCATTCAATTGTCCATTCAAAGGCATTATTCTTTTTACATAATCTTGTTATGTGCCGGGAATATTCGGTTTTTAATGAATCGTCTAAAATAATTGCAAAAAGCTACAAACCGTCCAGCTCTGTCCGCATTGTGCGGCACTGGGTAATTCATGATGACGTAATATTTCTTGTCATCTGGAAGTATTCCTTTATCTGTGTAGTTATGACCCAAGAAAGTCACCTCATGCTGAAAAAATAAACAATTTTCTGGATGTAATTTTATATTGTATTTCCTGCATTCCTCAAAAACTTCTGTTAAGATTTTTAAGTCATCCATTTAAAGGAAAGCTTGCGAAGGTTGTGAAGTCAATCACTGATCGCCATTGCTTTGAATCTGTAGGGAGAGATGATTTTTTGGGGACAAGTTGTAACGGTCCTGCTTAGGGTGGCTGGGACAATTCACCAGATACCAGCAGTTCGTTCCAACATTTAATTTTGATGTCAGGCGTGGTTGCTGAAAAGAAGATTCCACCCAGAGTATGACGCAGCTTGTTTGGTTAAGGATAGAAGAACAGATCTTAGATGTTTATTTCATATCTATGGTTACAGAGTTAATTCACAGGGATCGGGTGGTCTTCGCCGTAGGCGGTCTGCGGGCCTTGGAGTGAGAGCTTCTGAAGGGAGGTAGCCGGGTGTTCGATGATCCGTCGTGTGCCGTGGGGATGCCGCGTGGGGACACGGCCAGGCCGTCTTGGTGATCCGCTAGCTAAGAAACGGAAAGAAGAATAGAAATGATGGAGCGTGTGTCGGCCCGAGGGCCAGTCACGCGAGCGAGTGTGAATGTAAAAGAAAAGAATCCTGGGGTTCGGTATGAGAAAGAGTGAATGGAAACCCAGTGGGTCTCTGGTGAGAGATGCCGCGAGGCCCGTGGGGTCCGACGCGTAAGAGATGCAAAGCCGCTGTGGGACTCTTGCGAGAGAGGACGCGAGTCCCGTGGGGTCCGACGCGTAAGAGATGCAAAGCCCTGTGGGACTCTTGCGAGAGATGACGAGAGGCCCGTGGGGTCCAACGCGTAAGAGATGCAAAGCCCCTGTGGGACTCTTGCGAGAGAGGACGCGAGGCCCGTGGGGTCCGACGCGTGAGAGATGCAAAGCCCCTGTGGGGACTCTTGAGAGAGATGACGCGAGGCCCTTGGGGTCCGACGCGTGAGAAATGCAAAGCCTCTGTGGGACTCTTGGGAGAGATGACGCGAGGCCCGTGGGGTCCAACGCGTGAGAAATGCAAAGCCTGGTGAGGCTATTGCGAGAGTGCCGGCAGTGATCCAGTGGACCTGCTGTGGCAGTGCTCCCTCGGTATGACCGAGGTCGAATGTATTACATTTAACCCTAGGCTAAATCCGACCAAAAAAGTGACTGGTGCTGGTGAGGGTGCGAAAGAGGGCTGATCTTACCTGGGTGAGATCCACCGCAAAAGTGACTCTTCCCAGAAACCGGTCCTCCTTATATACCCCGTGGTCAGTGTGCCCGTTCCCGGAAATCCCTTTATGTGGTGTGCACGATTTTCCGGCCCGGCAGTGTTACCTTTCGTAGTTTACTAAGGCGTACCCGCGCATTAAATTCAAATTTGATGTGTTTTTATTCTTAACTAATAAACTTAATAAAACGGGTACTTCAGGTTTTCACTTCTAACTATAAAACAAGCTATACTATTAATTTCATGATTACCCTTACTGCTATTATTAATTCACTAATCTTATTTATTATTCAACTTTATGCGCCTCCTTGGCGTCATATACTTATCAAGAATATATATACTTTATAGGGTCGGAAACGCTTCCTTGTACCTGTTATATACAAATGAAAGCATTCATAATAATATTATAGACACCACAGTTTTCCGCGGTTTGTGGGCGTTTCAGTGGGCGTGGCTTGATAAAAAAAACAATTCGCATTCGAAGCATCATAAAAACCTACATGCTTAAGCAGAACTTTTTATCCTAGAAAATTCGAAAACCGTCTTTTGAACTTGGTGGGCGTAAATGGTACCACTATAAGATGCTCTGGCATCCCAAGATTATACACACTGAATTTCAACATTCTAGCTTTAGTAGTTCCTGAGATTTAAGCGGTTTCAGTTTTTCGTGATTGTGGGCGTTAGAGTGGGCGTGGACCTCAAGAATGGTTATTCTCTACTTTGTATATCTTATAGTTCCTGAGATCTCAGCGTTCATACGGACAGACGGTCGGACAGACGGACGGACAGACGGACATGGCTCTATCGTCTCTGTTATTGATACTTATCAAGAATATTTATTCTTTATATAGTCGGAAACGATTCATTCTACCTGTTCCATACTTTTCAACGAATCTAATATACCTTTTTGATAAAAAAAAACAATTCGCATTCGAAGCATCATAAAAACCTACATGCTTAATCAGAATTTTTTATTACTTATAGTTACCGAGATATCAGCTTTTCTAGAAAATTCGAAAACCGTCTTTTGAACTTGGTGGGCGTAAATGGTACCACTATAAGATGCGCTGGCATCCCAAGATTATACACCATCAATTTCAACTTTCTAGCTCTAATTTTTCGTGATTTGTGGGCGATAGAGTGGGCGTGGCAGGATGCTGTAATAAACTTGCGCTGCGTAGGGATCTCAAGAATGGTTAATCTCAACTTTGTATCTCTTATAGTTCCTGAGATCTCAGCGTTCATACTGACAGAGGGACATGGCTCAATAGTCTTTGTTGTTGATACTTGTCAGGAATATATATACTTTATATATTCGGAAACGCTTCATTCTACCTGTTACATACTTTTCAACGAAACTAATATAACCTTTTATTCTACGAGTAACGGGTAAAATAATAATATTAAAAAAAATAAAATGTGCATATATCGGTCGAGTGCCGCGACTATAAGATACCCGTTACACAATTTTAAAATATTTATTTTGCTAGTGGAAATTCACAAGGCGCCACCTATTGTCAGAGGGAGCATGTTGAGTAATTGATAGTGACGTCACAAACCATGTGAGGCCTTATAACCTAAATTTCTTCATAAATAGAGAAAAAATGTTCCGATTTCAAAAATCTTTTGTAACCCGATAGATATTAACAGAAATAAATTATACAAGGTCAAACGAAAGCATTCATAATAATATTATAGACACCACAGTTTTCCGCGGTTTGTGGGCGTTTCAGTGGCCGTGGCTTGATAAAAAAAAACGTTTCGCATTCGTAGCATCATAAAAACATACATGCTTAATCATAACTTTTTATCACCTGTAGTTACCGGGATATCAGCTTTTCTAGAAAATGCGAAAGCCGTATTTTGAACTTGGTGGCCGTAAATGGTACAACTATAAGATGCGCTGGTTTTAGTTTTTCGTGATTGTGGGCGTAAGAGTGGGCGTGGACCTCAAGAATGGTTATTCTCTACTTTGTATTTCTTATAGTTCCTGAGATCTCAGCGTTCATACGGACAGACGGACATGGCTCAATCGTCTTTGTTTTTGATACTTATCAAGGATATATATACTTTATATATTCGGAAACGCTTCCTTCTACCTGTTACATACTTTTCAACGAATTTAATATACCCTTTTACTCTACGAGTAACGGGTATAATAATAATATTAAAAAAAAATCTGCATAAATCGGGCGAACATCTACTGTAATCAGCGCTATTTTGTAGACACAAAAAAACAAGAGGAAACGCTATAGTCGAGGGCTGCGACTATAAGATACCTGTTACTGTTTTACACAATTTAAAAAAATTCATTTTGCTAGTGGAAATTCACAAAGCGTCCCTATTGTCAAAGAAAGTGACGCACTGCCCATGAGTAGTGTGTTTTCGCTGGTTCTGGCACAGATTTATGGGCTATTAACCTGTCACATTAGTGATTAAAAATGGTTTCCCCCACCCCGAAGTCCAATATCCCTCGTCTCCTGTGATTAGGATTTCCCCTCACCACCCCGCAGGTCCTTTTAGTCAGTATGGATTCTGGCACTGAAATCATAAACCCATAAATTATAGTTTTTAAAATCAGTGCACGTGCTCATAGAAGTAATAAAATGTGACGATTGTGTCATGATTAGTTTTCCGACCCCCTATCCGTTTTTTTGAAAATATTGAAATCTATTCCTGACACTAATTGGTCATCGTTTCTTAACGCTCTTAACGCATATCTCACCGTAATAAAAATGTCATTACATATGTGTACAGTTATTGGGTAAACGTAGACCAACTCAATTAACTGAAGGAGAAAAGGGATATAAGGAGTGTAACGTTATAGTAATTGCTTCTGAGAACAATTCTATTCATATTTCAATGAGTTTGGGATATCTGACTTTCAATATAGTTGAAAAACTGAATTGCATTGCTGGGGGTCTAGGAGTATAACATATCTGTATGCCCTTTAAGTATAAAAAGGAGAACAGTCAAATTGTTCAGCATCAGTTCGTCAGGAACACCAAAATCGCCATGAGCGTAATATCTGTGGAATTCGTCGATTCAATTCAGGCTTTGGAATAGTTGACGGACATCGAAATCGGTGACCAAAACTCCGATGTGGTGGCCATTGAAGACTCGGAGCCAAACTATATAATGGCTCTAGACGAAGAAGACACCATAGACAGGGAATCTGAGGGAAGTATTCGCACCCTACTCATCTTCTACTCAGACTCTTCCACAAGAGTTTGAATCATTCAAATGGGAAGATGAATGAATGCGAAATTTTTAACGTAGCAAAGACAGAACATAGGATCACAAAAATGTCATTCGAAACAACGCCCGAAATCAATAACGAAAGAGAACGTTACATTCTAAATTTTTTCACTGTTAGTAACCAAAGTATTCCAAATTTGCCACATTAATTGAGGTAAAAGGAAAGAATGTAAAGCGAAAAGAGCCATCATGAGGATATTTAATGACATGGGAAAACCCCAAGAAATAAAGGCAGGCATGGATTCGCCATTTATATGCGCGGCCTTAAAAAACTGGTTACAAAAATAAGGAGTAAAGATCTCCATGACAACAAGTAAGAATTGAATATTAATTGTAGAAAGACTACATAAAACAATAAATGAGAAACTACAATTTATAAGCAATGAGGAAGACATTGAAAATATACGCAGAACACCAGATTTTAACACACAACAAAATAAAATCCGAAAGATTAATAAATTAAATGAACAAGTATAGACAATTTCCTCTTGTAAAAGATAAGATCACTAATCCATTTACACATTATACAATTATACTCTATAAGTCAAAATATTAGAAGAAAAAGAAGTTAAATAAAAGCAAATACGATAGTTACAGAAGAACTCAACAAGAAGAACCGCAATCGAGCACTACAGGTACTAGTCCTAGTAATCCAACTAATAACAATAACTAATGGACAAAATATGGAGGTGAACCCAATCAAAGCTAATAATAGATATTTCATCTTCAAAACAGGAACAATAATAATCCCGTCAGATTTCGAATAAAACTTTTTAAGCATAAATCTAACAACAAGAGGAAACGCTATTGTCGAGTGCCGCAACTATAAGATACCCGGTACAATTTTAAAATATTTATTTTGCTACTAGAAATTCACAAGGCGCCACCTATTGTCAGAGGAAGCATGTTGAGTAATTGATAGTGACGTCACAAGCCATGTGAGGCCTTATATCCTAAATTTCTTCATCAATAGCGAAATAATGTTCCGATTTCAAAAATCTTTTGTAACTCGATAGATTTTAACAGAAATAAGTTATACAAGATCAAACGAATGCATTCATAATAATATTATAGACGCCAAAGTTTTCCGCGGTTTGTGGGCCTTACAGTGGGCGTGGCTTGACCTAAGAAAAAATTCGCATTCGGAACATCATACTAGTTATTATAGTTTCGAGTTATCAGCTTTTCTGGAAAATGCGAAAACCGTCTTTTGAACTTGGTTGTCGTAAGTGGTTACACTATAAGATGCGCTGGAATCCCAAGATTATACACCATGAATTTCAACTTTCTAGCTTTAATAGTTCCTGAGATAACAGTAATTTTACGCGATTTGTGGGCGTTAGAGTGGCCATGGTAAGATGCTGTAATAAACTTGCGCTGCGTAGGCACATCAAGAATCTTCATGGTTAATCTCAACTTTGTATCTCTTATAGTTCCTGAGATCTCAGCGTTCAACCGGGCAGACGGACAGAGGGACAGACGGACGGACGGACGGACAGACGGACATGGCTCAATCGACTTCGCTGTTGATCCTGATCAAGAATATATATACTTCGGTCGGAAACTTTTCCTTCTACCTGTTACATACTTTTCAAAGAACCTAGTTACCCTTTTACTCTAACGGATATAAAAAAGTCCCTTGAACTTAGGATCCACTTTCGTCTGATGTCGTTTTTCACCAATCGTATATTTTACGACATGTGCCTTTTTATGATAAACTCGTTCCTTTTCATATTTAGTACTCTTAACCAAATTTTAATTCGCTTTTGTTCTTGCTTCCCGATAATCGACTTGATTTTCCTCATTTATAGCCTACATTCCAAGTGGCCTTGCTTTTTTACTTAACCATAACTATAGTGCGCTGAACTACGTCAGTCGGTTAGTTGTGCATTTCATGGCAAAACCTCCTGCCGTGAACGCTCATTTGTTTCTACGGTATCTCTATCTTAGGTATGGGATGCATTTTTCATATGATCGGCTACATACAAGTCAAACAATATTCAAAAAATTTCTTTAGATTTTCAAACTAATAGTGCTCGTAAACTTTGTCTGGACTTTTCTGCTAACCCAAATGTATAATAGCTTCATGTTTTATGTTTATTACGGACCACCTGAATGCTATTGGTACTGCTGGTAAACACCTTTTTTTTCTCTGAATAATACGATATATACGATCCATCTGCATTTCTTCGGTGTTCAACCCTGTAATAATTCCCATCAAGCTTTCATTGCGTTGCTGTTCTGATTTTAGCCAATTGTCTGTTATTATTGTAAAATCCACCCGAACTTCAACTGCTCTGCAATTATAAGTTGGTGCTACGTGAGCCATCTGAGTACCTTTTCGATATTCTACACTGAAATCAATCGACTGCATATACGCCCACCACCTATGAACTCGTGGGGTTAACTCTACCTTCGTACGACTCGCTTTCAGGGAGTTTAATCTGTGTGTACCACAAATTTTCTTCTCTACCACTCTACGTTTACCATCTATGGCAGTAGCATCTGTGTGCAATTCAATTGGGTATTAAGGATCAAATATGGTTAGTACCGCTTCACTTGTATTCGAATTATCTTTTGACTAAGCCGCCCAGAGCGCGAACGATTGTAAGTGTTTTTCAGTCCAAATAGCATGGCTAAAAATTCGTACTACCCCTCAGGAGTAACGAAAGCCGTTCTTTCTAAAGAGTTAGCGTTAATTGGTACCTGATAATCCACTAGCCATGTCGTGCATCTTATGGCGGTACCATTATTAAGCCCAGTTTTGGTTGCTGTTTGACTGTTGTTGATCTCGCATTCAATCAACAACCAGATATTGGTTCAGATTCCTTTCATATGCAAGAAAAATATTTGAATAACAAAATTCACGCACACAAAACGCGAAAATAACAAAAGCTCTATGATCTTCGTAACTAAAATAAATACGTATCCGGCCGTGCCAACTCTAACGCCCACAAACAGAGGAAAACTGTGGCGTCAATATTTTTTGTTAGTTTTTGATGACCTTGTTCAACAATCTAAGTCAATATATCTACAGATTTGCCAAAAATATTTCAAATCAAACAATTATTTCGCGATTTATTAAGAAATGTAGTTTATAAGGCCTCACATGGGCAGTGACGTCACCATCGGTTATTAAACATGCATATTTGGCGCTTCGTTAACTTCGGATAGCAAAACAAATATTTTAAAACTGTATAACAAAGTATCGGGTATCTATAGTCGCGACACTCGACTATACCATCCTTCCTGTTATATTTTATTTTGTCAAGGAACCAAGACAAACTGGATATCTTGGTATATACATATATGCTCATATTATAACTAACTAACTAACTATATTTACTAACTATTACTATATTTACATAAGTGAATTTTGTTAATTTATATTTTGACTGATAAAATTTAAAACACAAACGAACAAACACAAAAAATATTGTGTTGTGTGAGATGGGGACAAAGCCAAACGGTTTTTGAAAAGAGAAAAGGATCTCTCTCTTAATTCCTCTCCCTGTTACCGATCTTTTGTTATGTATTCTATTTATTAACTCACTTACTTGCAGACGAGAGTGTGCGGTTGTAAATTAAAGCTATTATTAAGGAGTTCTATTATTTGGCAAATCGAGGGGATTAATATTCAAGATAAATATTAAACTCAACCAAAAGTCTTTTTCATTAACATTTATTTCCTATAAGGTACACGTGGACAGTGACGTCATTGTCTGTTATTAAAATGTTTTAAGACAGTCACATCCCTTGACTATAGCGTTTCTTCTTATTTTTGACGCTTATAAGACCTTGACGTTTGCCTTCCGCGCAGTGAACTAAACTGTGTAGCTTTTGTTTCTTTTGTTTAAACTCTCAATTTACTTAAATTTTTATAACATTCTCCTATTTCTCGTCTTTCGCGATAAACGGTTCCTCTCCCGCTCGCGCCTCTCTCGTGTGTTTATCTATACCTTATCTTGATTTCAATCTATTCCTCCGCTCCCTCCCACTTCTTATAGTGTGCATATCTAAAACTTATCTTGCACAGTGGGCTTTTTGCGATTAAATAGTGCTTTAATATAATAATTATATCTCATTATGTCAGAAATTGTCTGCTATTTAAAATCTTGTAACAAAATAATTAGAACTAACCAGCCGAGCGTTTTGTGTTGGCCTTGTGATAATCTGGTTCATGCCAAATGTGCCAATTTCCGTGCCACCGTATTACATTATTGCTGTGAAAATTGTCGGGGGACTCAAAGGGAAATGAGATCTTTTATGCGGCAGACAAAAAATGGTTTTCGTGAGGTGCTCGGCGCTTTTCGTAAAGCCAGTGATTTGCTCACGGCGCTGGACACCCAATTTAATAATGTCCAATTGTTAAATGAGTCTCCAATTCGTAAAAAACCAAACTCTTGTGTGCCGCAGATCACTAGTTCCCTTCTCCCTCCCACTTCTTACCTTCAGAACACTGAAGTGTCGCCGCAGCTGTTTGGAACGGCTAAGGCCATCACTCCGGTGAGTACGAAAAATTCGGCATCCGAATTTTCTGGACATGATGGTAGGAAATCGTTAGATAGTTTGTCTGCTTCAAGGCTCCTGGCTCCTACAGAGCCAATTTCCATTAACATCAACCCACCCGATACACTGCAGGGGAATTTCGTGCCCGGACTACCAGCGTGCACTGGCGGTGCAGGATTAGAACCTGCTACACCACCTGAGAAACATATATTCGTTTCCCGGCTTTCCGAGGATACAAGCCAGAACGAAAGCCGACATCAAGGTGGATGGCATAACTACATTTATATATCGTTATAATAGGAAAGTATTATCATTTAAGATACGCGTCCCCTCGGTGGAATTTGACAAAATGTGATCAACCAAGTTCTGGCCGGAACACATTTTCGTCCAAGAACATCGACCGAGACAGAAAAAAATAGAAAATTAATCGACCTGCGGCGGTAAAACTCCCCCAAACAAAAGCCACTGAGCAACCCCTCGCAAAAAACTAACATCGTCTCTCATCCTATCCTATCAGAACACAAGGGGGTTGCGTACTCAGCTTCCTACTTTGTTTCTGAGAGTTTTTCTTTTGCATCCCAAATAATTGTTTTTACCGAAACATGGCTGGTTTTGGAAATTCTTAGCTCTGAAATATTTCCGAGTAGGTATGTAATATACAGGCTTGATCGATCACTCGAGATCGATCAAGGAGATTAACCTTTAATTCGGCGATATCGAATTCATTTGTGTTTAACTTTCTCTTCCTGGTAGGTTTTTATTTATTACGTGTTCTTACATCCCCCCCCCAAGTCCAACCCATCCACGTATGAGTTGCACCTAGCGGCCATACAGTCCGTTTTTACGTTATTATCAGATGTGGATCAGTTAGTGGTTCTGGGTGATTTTAACATACCACAAATTAACTGGTCAGAAAATGAAAATAGTTTAGCTTTAACACCTTCCTCACATCATGATTTCATTACAGGTATGTTAGACATGACCCTGGAACAAATTAACCATGTTAAAAACTCTTTGGGTCGGTTACTCCATCTATGCTTTAACTCAGATTCGGACTCCGTATTTATATCTAGGGTTCCACCACTTACACGCCCTGAAGATCTTTATCATCCCACTCTGGAGCTGGCGATCGATGCTGGACCACTCCAAGCGACTCAGCCTACTAGGGCAGTCAAAAAGGTTCGATGTTTTAGCATGTCAGACTTTCTTAAACTTAATATTCTTATCTCTGATTTTGACTGGTCCGATCTCTACGCATGTAATGATATGACTTCAGCTTTAAGCATATTCTAGCATGCATTAAACCTAATTTTTGATATATGTGTTCCGATGAGGTACCCGCCCAGAACGGATAACCCTCCTTGGTATACCAAGGGCTTAAGCACCTTAAAAAATATAAAGTTTAGGCTCCAGAACAAATACTTAAAAACTAGAACTCTAGAACTAGAACTTAGTTACTCTCAATATTTAATTTTACCATGCTTAACGCTCAGTGTTATATATATTATTTAGCTCGTTGTATGACCCAATTTTCACAGGATCCGAAACAGTTTTATAATTTCGTTAAGACCAAGCGTAGACCAAAAACGTTTCCTTCAGCACTAACGTTTGAAAACTCAACGGCGAGAACTGATCAGGCAATAGCCGATATGTTCGCCAAATTTTTTCAAACCACATATTCACCTTCGACAACCGCTAGGCAGCCTTATGTCTACGGTGTTTCACAATCGAACCTCGTCACGCGACCTTTTCTATCTAAGAGTGGTAGTCTTAAGGATCTTCAGAGTATTAAGCCGACCTACTCTCCGGGCCCCGACGACCTTCCCGGCTGTGTGCTTAGGTACTGCGCGTCTTCCATTCGCAATCCTCTTCTCAAACTTTTTAACCTCTCGCTTGAAACGACTACGTTTCCCCCTATTTGGAAGGAATCTTTCATGATTCCTTTACACAAGAAAGGGAAATCTTCGAATGCTGGTAATTATAGAGGTATCTCTAAATTATCAGCAATTCCTAAACTCTTTGAGAAAATTATTGTGCCCCATTTGCAACACCAGTGTAGATCAGTAATATCTCCATATCAACATGGTTTTATGACTCGACGGTCTACAACTTCAAACTTACTTGAATTTACCTCTTTTGTCATCACTGGGTTCCGAAAAAGTCTTCAGACAGATGTCATCTACACTGACTTTAGTAACGCATTTGACTCTGTAAATCACTCACTTTTAGTTTAAAAACTTGACTAATCGGATTTCCATGCGATCTTCTTAGGTGGGTTGAAAGTTATCTGACAGGTAGAACGCAACGTGTTTTATTTAAAGATGTCTTGTCTGGTCCAATTTATGCTTCATCCGGTGTCCCTCAGGGAAGCTATTTAGGTCCGTTATTTTTCACATTATTCATAAATGACCTTCCAATCGCTTTAACAAATTCTTTTATTTTAATGTACGCAGATGATGTGAAACTTTTTATTCAATATAAGATGCGTGCTACCAGAGAAAACTACAATCTGACCTTAACAACTTTCAATTTTGGTGCTCTGCAAACTTACTAAATCTTAACGGCTCTAAGTGTAAAGTAATGACCTTCAGTCGCTCTAAGCCGTTAATATCCACTTATACACTTTGTGGTGTATCCCTAGATAGAATTAAGCTAGTAGACGACTTAGGTGTCCTATTGGATGCCAAACTTACATTTTCCGACCACAAATTTTCCATGGTTAACAAAGCCAGAGGTGTGATAGGTTTTATAAAAATATGGTCGAAAGAATTTAGTGACCAAAACTTTATTTGTCTCTCTCGTTCGTCCGATCTTAGAGTATGGATCTTGCGTCTGGAACCCCCAGTACTCGGTCCACCAAGACCGTATAGAATCAATCCAAAAAAGCTTTCTCTTATTTGCTCTTCGTGGCCAAAATTGGAATGCAAGCTTACATCTTTCCTCCTATAAAAGCAGAAACTTACCGACCCTTGCTAACCGTAGGACAATGCTTGGCGTTGTTTTTACTAAGAATCTTATTAGATATTGATAGCCAAGGCCTAATAGGTCGCTTAAATATCAATGTGTCCGCTAGGCCCACTAGAAACTATATTCCCATATCCTTGGGACATTGCAGCTCGAATTTTGCCCTTCATGAACCATTTAGGGTATTATGTTCGAGTTACAATACCCTCTACAACATTATATCCAATACTTCTCCTACTAACATAAAAATCTTACTAAGCCACTTAGCTCATATTTAATTAATTTATTTATTTAATATTCCACTCGGTACTATCCCCGTGTTCCTATTCACCTCGTTATTCTATGTCAAATTCAAAAGATGTACGGGTGATTACTTGGACCAAAGCTGGTGCTCAATAAGTTAAAAACAATAGTGGTACTTCCAGTGACGACGATGGCTCACTGCAATAGAGACTGAAGGAATTGAAAATCAAAAAATTTTAAAATAAGGAAAGAAGGTCGACATTGTTTCTATAATTAAGCACACATTACGAATATAAACTTTATTGAAAAAACAAATTGCCTTTCAAAGTGGTTTTAATGAAATAGATGACAAAGCACTTCATAAAGAAGGAAGCCATCAATCATCGGTCTTTGTCATTAAAAGCAAACTATTTAAAAGCTATTAAAGTATAAAGAAAGGATAGAGGTCAATTGTAATTCCGTTGTAGCTGATAATAAATAAATAAAACTACATAAGTGATCTTTAAATGGTTTGATATGGACTTATGATAAAATTGTTTGTTATTTCCTGTTGTTCAGTAACGATTCGCTGTAAATACTGCAGCTCGCTCTTTAAAAGTTCTAGTCTCGCAACTCGCTCGAATATCTCTGACTGATAAACTTCCTTACTCTGGTGCTGACTGTTTATGGTTTTAAATCGATTGTAAGTCCCAATAGCTCGTAGTTTTTCTGTATCGACATCTTTTCCAAGCAAATAAGATATGTTACAAAAATCCGAGGCAAACATCTTAAAACTGTTTACATATTTAGAATACTGTTCGCACTTATTCTTATACATTATTCTGTTATCAGTAAAGCTGGGGTTTTCAATTCGTAGTCCGTAAATATCATCTATAAACAGCCCAAATCTTTGAAGTTCCTCCATCTTAATGGGAGAGTAAATTAGAACTGTAGCCATTCCTTTTGATATGGTTATTGATTCGTTGCTATTGACAACTTGTATATAAGCCTTATACGAATAATAACTAAACACTACTGTTGTAAAAATGTTGGCCAAAAATATACGGAAAAAGTCAAAATATTCATATAGCAATTATTAAACCCAAATATTTAACTTATGTTTATAAATAATATAAAATGTTTGGGCAGAAGTGGAGTGAACTTTAAAATTAAACCAAGCGTTTCCGACCCTATAGAGTATATATATTCTTGATAAGGATCAATAGCGAAGTCGATTGAGCCATATCCGCCTGTCCGTCCGTCTGTCCGTCTGTCCATATAAACGCTGAGATTTCAGGAACTATAGGAGATACAAAGTTGAGATCAACCATGAAGATTTTTGAAGTTCCTATGCAGCGCAAGTTGGTTACAGCATCTTGCCACGCCCACTCTAACGCCCACAAATCGTTAAAAAATTGCTGATATCTCAGGAACTGTTAGAGCTAGAAAGTCATTTCAGTATGTATAATTTTCAGATGCCAGCGCATCTTATAGTGTTACTATTATCCGGCCACACACACTCATACGCCCAACAAACTCAAAAGACGGTTTTGCATTTTCTAGAAAAGCTAATATCTCGGTAAGTATAAGAGATGGAAAGTTCGGATTAATCATGTAGGTTTTTATGATGCTCCCAATGCAAATGGTTTTTCCGATCAAGACAAGCCCACAAACCGCGAAAAACCAAAAATGCAAAAATGTCGGAAACTATAAGAGCTACAAAGTTGTGCTTAAGAATACGTATTTAAGAGAAGCCACTGCAACTTGCCAAGCCTTCTCTAATATTGTTTTGAATGCTTTCGTTTGACCTTGTATAACTAATTTCTGTTAATATCTATCGATTTACCAAAGATTTTTTAAATCGGTTCTATTTATGAAAAAATTAAGTTATAAGGCCTCACATGGTTTGTGACGTCACTATCAGTTACTGCTTCTTCCGACAATAGGTGCCGCCTGAGTAATTAATATTTTAAAATTGGGTAAAACAGTAACGGGTATCTTATAGTCGCGGCACTCGACTATAGCGTTTCCTCTTGTTGTCAGATTTAAGCTTAGGTAGTTTTATTCGAAATCTGACGGGATTATTATTGTTCCTGTTTTGAAGATGAAATATCTATTATTAGCTTTGATTGGGTTCACCTCCATATTTTGTCCATTAGTTATTGTTATTAGTTGGATTACTAGGACTAGTACCTGTAGTGCTCGATTGCGGTTCTTCTTGTTGAGTTCTTCTGTAACTATCGTATTTGCTTTTATTTAACTTCTTTTTCTTCTAATATTTTGACTTATAGAGTATAATTGTATAATGTGTAAATGGATTAGTGATCTTATCTTTTACAAGAGGAAATTGTCTATACTTGTTCATTTAATTTATTAATCTTTCGGATTTTATTTTGTTGTGTGTTAAAATCTGGTGTTCTGCGTATATTTTCAATGTCTTCCTCATTGCTTATAAATTGTAGTTTCTCATTTATTGTTTTATGTAGTCTTTCTACAATTAATATTCAATTCTTACTTGTTGTCATGGAGATCTTTACTCCTTATTTTTGTAACCAGTTTTTTAAGGCCGCGCATATAAATGGCGAATCCATGCCTGCCTTTATTTCTTGGGGTTTTCCCATGTCATTAAATATCCTCATGATGGCTCTTTTCGCTTTACATTCTTTCCTTTTACCTCAATTAATGTGGCAAATTTGGAATACTTTGGTTACTAACAGTGAAAAAATTTAGAATGTAACGTTCTCTTTCGTTATTGATTTCGGGCGTTGTTTCGAATGACATTTTTGTGATCCTATGTTCTGTCTTTGCTACGTTAAAAATTTCGCATTCATTCATCTTCCCATTTGAATGATTCAAACTCTTGTGGAAGAGTCTGAGTAGAAGATGAGTAGGGTGCGAATACTTCCCTCAGATTCCTGTCTATGGTGTCTTCTTCGTCTAGAGCCATTATATAGTTTGGCTCCGAGTCTTCAATGGCCACCACATCGGAGTTTTGGTCACCGATTTCGATGTCCGTCAACTATTCCAAAGCCTGAATTGAATCGACGAATTCCACAGATATTACGCTCATGGCGATTTTGGTGTTCCTGACAAACTGATGCTGAACAATTTGACTGTTCTCCTTTTTATACTTGAAGGGCATACAGATATGTTATACTCCTAGACCCCCAGCAATGCAATTCAGTTTTTCAACTATATTGAAAGTCAGATATCCCAAACTCTTTGAAATATGAATAGAATTGTTCTCAGAAGCAATTACTATAACGTTACACTCCTTATATCCCTTTTCTCCTTCAGTTAATTGAGTTGGTCCACGTTTACCCAATAACTGTACACATATGTAATGACATTTTTATTACGGTGAGATATGAGAGCGTTAAGAAACGATGACCAATTAGTGTCAGGAATAGATTTCAATATTTTCAAAAAAACGGATAGGGGGTCGGAAAACTAATCATGACACAATCGTCACATTTTATTACTTCTATGAGCACGTGCACTGATTTTAAAAACTATAATTTATGGGTTTATGATTTCAGTGCCAGAATCCATACTGACTAAAAGGACCTGCGGGGTGGTGAGGGAAATCCTAATCACAGGAGACGAGGGATATTGGACTTCAGGGGGGGGAAACCATTTTTAATCACTAATGTGACAGGTTAATAGCCCATAAATCTGTGCCAGAACCAGCGAAAACACACTACTCATGGGCAGTGCGTCACTTTCTTTGACAATAGGGACGCTTTGTGAATTTCCACTAGCAAAATGAATTTTTTTAAATTGTGTAAAACAGTAACGGGTATCTTATAGTCGCGGCAGTCGATTATAGCGTTTCTTCTTGTTTTAAACTTTGAACTGGTCACTTGCACTTGCACTTGCCAGCTTAAAGTATCTTTAATTCTAATTTTACATACTAATTAAGTAAGTTTATAAATTTTAACTTTGCATTGCGATGTACACCTTTTTATAAAAAGAGTCACCCAACTTAAAATTTTATTCCACACACTCTTAACAATTTTTATACCCGATACTCGTGGTGTAAAAGGGTATATTATATTCGTTGAAAAGTATGTAACAAGTAGAAGGAAGCGTTTCCGACCCTATAAAGTATATATATTGTTGATCAGTATCGATAGCGAAGACGATTGAACCATTTCCGTCTATCCGTCCGTATGTCCATGTGTCCGCCTGTCCACCTGTCCGCCTGTCCGTCTGTCCGTATGAACGCTGAGAAATCAGAAACTAGAACAGATATGAAATATTAAACATGAAGATTCTTGAGGTCCCTACGCAGCGAAACTTTATTTCAGTACCTGCCACTCCCAAAAATCACAAAAAAAACGCTGACAAATCTTAAGAACTATTAGAGCTAGAAATGCAGTACGTATATTCTTTGCATGACAGCTCAACTTATAGTGATACAATTGTCCGGCCACACCCTCTCTTATGCCCACCAAGCTCGGAATACGGTTTTCGCATTTTGTAGAAAAGCGGATATCTCAGTAACTATATATAAGTTTATATAAGTTTATAAATTTTAATTTTGTATTGCAATGTACACCTTTTATAAAAAGACTCATACAAAAACTCACCCAAACTTGAATTTTTTCCACACACTCACAATAACTTTTTTAAACTTTGAACTTTGGTTACTTATACTTGCACTTGTTAGCTTTTTAGTATGTTTAATTCTAAGTTTACATACTAATTTACTAATTTTACAAATTTTAATTTTGTATTGCAATGTACACCTTTTTATTAAAAGAGTCATACAAAAACTCACCCAAACTTGAAAATAGTGACAAAAAGTCGGCAACAACTACAGCAGAGGTGGCACAAAACAGAATACAACAACTACAGCAGCGGCCAAAACGATCAGGCTACAGCAACAACAAAAAACAGGCTACTGAATATATATTTAAAAGAAACCATTGAAGGTTTAAATCCTTTGATATTAGAGTACAGAAAATTGATTTTTATTGGAAAAAACTATTAGTCTAAAAGAAGTCGAAATGACTGATGTCACTGATAAGAGGTATGATGATAGTCTAGATGAGCTAGAATTTGATATTTTAACCGTCACAAATGACATAAAAAGAAACTCGAAGAAGTTGTGCCTATTAAGGTAGATGGTATAAATCATAAAATTGATGAATTACCAACGCTACTAAAAATTCAGGTACCGACATTTTTGGACATCTGACGGGTATTATTGTTCCTGTTTTGAAGATGAAACATCTATCATTAGCTACGATTGGGTTTATCTCCATATTTTGTCCATTAGTTTTTGTTATTAGTTGAATTACTAGGACTAGTACCTGTAGTGCTCGATTGTGGTTCTTCTTGTTGAGTTATTCTGTAACTATCGTATTTGCTTTTATTAAACTTCCTTTTCTTCTAATATTTTGACTTATAGTGTATAATTGTATAATGTATAAATGGGTTAGTGATCTTCTCTTTTACAAGAGGAAATTGTCTATACTTGTTCATTTAATTTATTAATCTTTCGGATTTTATTTTGTTGTGTGTTAAAATCTGGTGTTCCTGCGTATATTTTCAATGTCTTCCTCATTGCTTATAAATTGTAGTTTCTCATTTATTGTTTTGTGTAGTCTTTCTACATCTGATATTCCATTCTTACTTGTTGTCATGGAGATCTTTACTCCTTATTTTTGTAACCAGTTTTTAAGGCCGCGCATATAAATGGAGAATCCATGTCTGCCTTTATTTCTTGGGGTTTTCCCATGTCATTAAATATCCTCATGATGGCTCTTTTCGCTTAACATTCTTTCCTTTTTACCTCAATTAATGTGGCAAATTTGGAATACTTTGGTTACTAACAGTGAAAAAATTTAGAATGTAACGTTCTCTTTCGTTATTGATTTCGGGCGTTGTTTCGAATGACATTTTTGTGATCCTATGTTCTGTCTTTGCTAGGGTAAAAATTTCGCATTTATTGATTCTGTTTTGAATTAGCTTCATGCTATCCGGGAAATAGTATTGCTCTTTAAACCAAATTGTAGTTTTTTCTATTCCCAGGTGTAAGAATTCTTTATGGCTTTTCGAGATTAATACTTTTAGTTCCGCATATGTCTATCTTGTAATTTGGATGTACATCTCACTAGTTTCCAATACGCACGTTGAAATATAAAGAAATCTTCGTCATTATGGAAGAAAAACGCGCTCTTTTTAGTTTATAGGTATTCCTTGATTATATCTTTTGCAGCTTCTTCAGTCATTTCCGGGTAATTGATTTTTATAGATTCGTTGAACAGCTCTTGGCTCGAAGTACTAGAAACTGGGCCGGTAAGAACCCAGCCAAAATTAGTTTCCTGGCCTAGGAGAGAACCACAAATGTTTGTGCGCGTGGCGCTCAGCAAAACGGATGGAAGAATATCATCTCCGATAAGAACGTCTATCTGGGAACTCTGGAGACATGTGGGATCTGCCCATTGAAGGTTTGGCAAATCTCTCAGGACATCTTGTGGAATGGAATGTGAGGGTAATCTGCCTGGTAATTCTGGCAGAACATATGCTGCGGTGTCTAACTGCAGACCCGGCTTAGTAGGAGAACGAATGGCGAAATGGCAAAGCCGTGTTGAATGGGCAGAACTGGTCAGATTTAAACCCGAAACTCGGGCCTGGATGAGGCGGAATGGCAGCTTAATTTGATTGAACAGGCGTTCTGTAATAAACGTAGCCTCAGAACCCGAGTCTATTAGAGCTCAAGCCCTGTAATTCGTGGCATATGTCAATAATGGCCGTGCCTAGCAAAACAGCTCTAGGACCGGTTGCGAAATAATTCTGCACACCGGGCAGATTTTCTGAACCGTTGGCGGCCCCCTGTACAGCTGGATTTGGTGGACTTACCGAAGAACTATTCCCGTCAGTTGGCCCATGGGAATTGGGGTTGCCTTTATGCAGCAACGTAGCTGGTGGCCTCTCGCGAAACAATTTAAGCAAAGCTGTTTCTGTAGTTGGTTCGAGCATCGAAAGACATCTGGAGAAAACGCTGGCATAAGCAAACGGGATCGCAATTCTTTGATTTTGTGACCACCTTAGCTTCGAAAGAGTTGAGCTTCCGCGAGACGGGTTGACTCTTAGTGCTAGAGTGAATGGTGAGGCTTGGTTTCATATCCTCACCTCTAGCGTCCGGTATCGGTCACTAAGAAACGTGTTCATCTCATCCCACGTCGGAATGTCAGACTTGGATGAAAAAGACTGCTCCCATAAGGAGAGGGTCAGTTTTGGTAATCTACTGGCGCACAGGAATACCAGAAGACAGTCCCAGTTCTCAGTGGAAATGTCGGAATGAGCCAGAGCGATTAGACACCCTTGGATTGTGCTCTGAAGATCTTTCAGGGCCTGGCCTGATTCGGAATTGACGGACCCCAAGTTAAAAAGGAGTTTGAGTTGGCTGTTTACTAGCAGTCTCTTATTTTTGAAACGGTCTCGAAGAGCTGCCCATGCTGAAGCGAAACCCTCATTTGTTAGAGGGGACTTGGCTACGATTGCCTTAGCCTCGCCGCTAGTTTTAGCGTTGAGATGGAAAAGTTTTTCGACCGGTGTCAGCCGAGTATTGTTGACATAAATTGCTGTGAAAAGATCTCTAAATATTGGCCATTTTAGATAATCTCCCTCGAATACTTCAGTGTCGCGTGGCGGTAACCGGCACCCAGACGAAACGTAGTTGGACTGATTGGGTGGAAGGACGGAGGTTGAGTGCTGCGGGGTGGCTTGATCCATGAGCTCGCTGAGCTGAATCGATAGGTATTCGTACACCGAATAGCAATATTCATATTTTCGATGCAGAGTCGCCAGAATCTCCTCCGCTCCTTCAGTCGTAATGCTGGAAACCGTGTCTAGACACGCTTCAAATTCTCTCTCGGCCTTTTCCCAGAGTGAGCGGACTTATTCTTTACGGACCTTGCAGGTGTGGACGGAGGGAGCTGATTGTCCTGGAGTTTCTATGGTCGCTCTGAAATGGCTCATCCGGTCGGACACCGTGATGAACCGCGCGAGGGCTGCAAATGCAATGTTTTGCCTGTGAACGAGTTGTTAGGGACTTTACTGACTTGATATGGATTTGTGACCTAACCTTAGGCGTTAGCGGACTTAGAGCCAATCGTTTCTAATGGCTCGTAGGAACAGACCACTTCTTGTCGCCTTTTTGGTTGGCTAATGAAGTTTCTCTCCTTGCCTTCGTTGTTGGCTTTGAAGCTACTGGGCTTGAGGTGCGCGCGCGAGGAGATGCGGAGAGCGATCGCGTTTTATTTGCAGACGGAACCGATAACTTTGTTTTGTCTCCGGGCATTCCGGGAAACAGATTAACTGAGCAACCCTGAGTGGCTTCCTAGGAATCAGACCACTTCTTAAAATTTTGTCCTGGAATACGGTTTCGCTCTTGCGGATCGCCGGGGTGGATTTAAAAAGAACCAAAACGACGAACGATGACAGCTCCGGCCTTCCTTTGGAATATGTTGAAGCGGAACCGTTGTACCGTTCAAAAGATTTAGAACCAACCGCTTAAATGTGCACGTTAATAACAAGAAAAAATATCTGAAATAAAAATGTTCTGATAGATATTTGCAGCTGGTTGCTGAGCTGCCGAACTGAGGGCCAGAAATATGGAAACAAAGATATTTCGCACTGCCACGGCTTGAACAAATAAAACTGTATTTATTTATTTATTTAATAGATGTGAGCCGTCGGCGTGTGCGAAATAGCGCTGCTGGAATAAGTATTATGCCAATGTTGGACAGGCTTGCAGTGTCGAAGGGTTCGCGGAATCAGGTTATTTGGATTATAAATGATATAATATATTATATATATTTAATATATAATATAATAGATTGATGTTGAAATTTTTGTCGGGTGTGCCGTATGAACGTTTGTGTGTTGCTTCCTTATGTACAATATAATATAATAGATTGCTGTTGAAATTTTTGTCGGGTGTGCCGTATGAACGAATGTGTGTTGCTTCCTTATGTACAATATAATATAATAGATTGCGAATGTGTGTTGCTTCTTTATGTACAAAATAATATAATAGATTGCTGTTGAAATTTTTGTCGGGGGTGCCGTATGAACGAATGTGTGTTGCTTGTTTACGTACATATGTTGAGATGGTCGGGCATATGTACTCGTACGTACATCAAAGACTGTGCATCTGGATTATCTGTGTTTATGCATGGATGTGTGTTTGCGGGAACTCGGAAATATGTGTGTTTAAATTGTAATTATAACTGATGTGGACTGTATTGTAAATGACGCTTTCGAAATGATTGTAGGGTGTGCGTGTGAACGAATGTGTGATTTTCTTCTATATGTACAGTGGATCCAAGCTTATTTCGTGCAAGAAAAAATCGAATTTTTAATTTCATACTGCTACTAAACCAGAAGAGATATCAAAAAAATTTAAACGCAGTAATGTTAAGAATGTCGCATATTATTAAAATAATAACAAAAGTTTGTACTTATTTAAAAAACAAAAGAATTTTTCATACATAAACTAAAAAATAGGGCAGCTCCGACGCACAAGCTTATTTCGTGCAAGCACTTTAACGGTTAATAACTCTAAACTAGGACTTTTAAATCCATTTTTTTTTCTTAATACTAGTAAAAATATATTAACAAAAGCATATTTATAAGTTTTTGAGGCTGGGAATTACGGATTAACGAGGATTTTCAAACTAAGGCCCCACGAATAATAGTCAATAGTTATTGAGCAAAGCGAATTAGTCCTTAAACATTTTAAGGATGGGAAAACCCAGGAAATGGTTGCCTTAAGCCCTAGTACAAACCCATACATAACCCAAACGCTTTTTTGCGAAAATCGGGTGGCAGATAATGGCCGTGAAGCTCCGAACACAATTTTTAATGACCAGGAGGAGAGACGTATTGTCCCAAAAGTGAAGGAAAACCCCAAGCTATCGGCTCCAAAAATAGTTGAGGAGATCGAGAACGAAATGGGCAAAAAATGTTGCCCAGGTACAGTTCGGAACATTTTACAGAACCAAAACTTTAATGGTCGAGTTCCTAGAAAAAAGCCCTTTATAAGTGCTAAAAATAAGTTGGCGCGCGTCAAATTCGCCAGGGAACTTGAAACTAGTCCGATTTTAGTCTGGAACGACGTTATGTTTGTGGACGAATGTCCTAATGTAATATATTTGGGTCCCATAGGAGGAAATATGTTTTGGCGGCGTCCCAATACAGAGCTACATTCAAAAAACAAAAAAGCAGCGGCTAAGCACGGCGGTGGTCATGCTATAGTTTGGGCATGTATGACACTGTCCGGCGTCGGAAATTTGGTTTTTATTGACGGAATCATGGATGCCAATAAATATTTAACCATTTTGAAAGAAAATTTGGTGAAAAGCTTGGGGTTTTCCTTCACTTTTGGGACAATACGTCTTTCCTCCTGGTCACGGCTATTATCTGCCATCTGTACATATGTTGAGATGGTCGGGCATACATCAAAGAGTATGCATAAATGATAAAAGAAGCCGAAATATGGCGATCGTATGCACAAATGGAAATAGCAATACGAAAAAAAGAAGCCGGAATAAGGCGATCGTATGCAAATTAGAAGATAGCTGGTAACTTTCGTTATGTCGTCAGCGGGAGGGGGTGAGCCAGGCCGGTCGACCTAGTGTTCTTCCTTCCTTCTTTAGGGGTTGTGAAGCGCTCCAGGCAGGTGCGCCTAGCAGACTTCTTTCACTTGTTGAGTGTTACGTAGGGAGGAACTACCTCCGTTATCGTTGGCCCTTAAGGCACAACAACCAATAATAATAAAAGTAATTTTCTGTGTAACGGCGGTGCCGGAGTTCAAGTACGAGAGCGATGGCTCTGTCTTTATTGAAACTTCAAAATGAACTGAACTTAAAGCTAACATAAAAAGAGAATCATAGCGGCCACTCCAATGGGTAGTGCTTGCCGGCTATGCACGGGCTTCCGGCCAGACGCTGTGTCAGCAATTTGGCCGGAGCGAACTCTCGGACAGTCGGTCATTGCCGTCGCCCGGTTGACTTAGTTAACTACTCCCCCCTCAGGATTAAGGCCGCCCTCGGCCGACCCTATTTGGGCGATCATATCCGCTATTTGGGCCGTAGCTCTCCTGGCCTGGATGACTCGCCGATAGGTAAAACCGACGCAGATCAACGCGCAGCATATTGCTCCTGCTACCAGTACTATCTGATGTAAATGATAGTCGTTGATATTCTCCCCGACTCTCCTGATGTGTTCCAGATTACGCTCACTCAAGCGGTGAAGGTACGGAAGACTGAGGATGTTGTGTTCCATAGTAATGTTCAGGGAGGGCGAGCTGGCTACTCCTGGGACCCTCTTCTGGGCTCTGTCATTGTTGACATATCGGGTTTCATTAACCATGGCACTCTCAGTAAAGGTAATGAGATGCGTGCCTCGAACATGGATGTAAGTGCCATTATCTACACTCACACGTGCCGGACGATCGTTCACGATTATGATGCCTTCATCCACGTGAGTGACTGGGTGTAGATCGCTGTGCTGGATGTCACAGTGTGCTATGCCTCCAGCGTGGAGCTCTTGTGCGCACGACCTTCTTGACGCCAGCTGGCAAAATGTTGCTCCAGGTGTTGTGGAGCAATTGTCGACCGTGTGAATCGCTCCATTGCAATCAGCTATTATTCTGTCCTCCAGTCTGAGCATCGTGTCATGATGGGACACGGGAAAAACAGTGATTTTAATACATGATGATTTAATTATTGGAAATTTAATGACAAAATGCAAAAGGTTAGCGGATTGTAATATTTTGACGGAAGCAACGGACAATAAGTCTTTGATGGGGGTATTTGTGGGCTCTTCTATCCATATATCTTCTAGGTCTGCATGATCTAATATAGTAGGGCTCACAATGTTGGCCTTGGCTAGAGCTATCGCTAGTAATAAATTTTTCAGCTCCATATTAATCATTCTATTTCGGGATAACAACATCTCATAAAGATGCCCCGTGTCGATTTGGGTTCCCTTGGCTGACCTCAGAAGTTGATTGACAGTGTTAGTAATACTATTGATTTGTTCTTGTACTTTACTATTGATATTTATCTGTCTATTGTTTGCATTTATTGGTTGAAATTCATTGAGTTTGATTTTTTCAAAATCCTCTGCGTCTGGCGTTCCTGCCACTACCTTTAACACGGCTCCTAGGAAATCCAAACTCCTAGCTACTCTGTGGTGGATGCTCAACGAGTCGAGCAGGTCACGCAGATGAGCGACATCGACGCTCAAAAGTTTCTGCATGTGTGACTGGGGAAACATGCTGGTCATGCCATCCGTTTCTTCCACCACACGCCTATATTCGGAGAGATTCGCCGAGTGTGTTACGGATGCGAATTCTTCCCAAACTAAAATTCTACCATCAATGATGGGAATATATTTGGCCTGCGAGTAGTCCGAGACATGCCCCGATGTTACGGTAAGCAGGACTAACAGGGATACGATTACGAACCTGTAATATTGGATGTGTTGTACTGTTTGTTTAAAATATTGCAGCCCTCCACCAAAGCATAAAGAAGAAAACACAATTATAACAAAAATTTACACCAAGTGAACAGGGGTGAGAAAATATGGAAAAAACTTATGCCAAGTGGCTAAGGGTGAAAAAATATGGAAAAAAACTTATGCCAAGTGGCTAGGTGTAAGCATTAGAAAAAATGAATTATTATCTAATGTTGTCCTTGTGGACCACCCTCCCCTTAATGAGGACCGTGGTCCCCAGGTCTGCTTCAACAGCTTTCTCCTCACACAGTGGTGTGAGTTTATTGCCAAGCCTTCGGTTTGACTTGACCAAAACTTTTTCGCCGACTTCGAATGTTCTACATTGTCGGGAGGCATTTTCCCTGGCCCTGAGCGAATTTTGTGCCCCAACGATCTTATTCTGGACTTCCGTCTGTGGGTCGTCTGGGTGCTTTTGCACGATATCGACTGGCCGTTTGTCAACGACAGAGTGAATTGATTTATTATATTTGGCGGTTGCCAATAAAATAATTTCCACAGTATCGGTTATCCCCTTGTCGATTTTCAGGCAACGAGCAAGCTCCAAGAGGGTGCTGTGAAAGCGCTCTACCTGCCCGTTTGAGACGCTATGAAGTGGTGGGGCATTTGCAATGCTAACACCAAAATGGTTGTTAAGCATGGCTGAGATAGTGTGCGAGTTTAACGAAGGTTCATTATCGCAATAGACTACTCTAGCCCTAGGGAAAAAGTTCATGATTTGGAGAATGGCCGGTTTAAGATCCTCGATTGTCCTAGAATGGACATGTTGTACAACTGCAAACTTCGAAAACTTGTCTATGCAAGTGAGGAAGTATTTCTTGTCTGTGGAAAAAGATGTCGATGTGTAGCAGTTCTCCCACATGAGAGGGGATCGGAGTCTCGCCTAGCTCATGCTTCTTTGGGTGCCTATCGTACTTGGCTTTCGCACATGTTTTGCAGTTAGCTACAATTTCGGTGGCTAGCTTGGCCATTTTTGGAAAGTAGTACTCGGAGAGTATCTGCTTAACATTTTCCTGGGCCGATCTGTGGGCCCTGTTGTGTTCGACGGTGAGGATTTCCCGTCTCTCAGGAACTGCAAAAATATCCGTTACGCGGTTTTTGCAATGCCAAAATTTGGTGGCTGGAAACTGCCGAACCAATTCGTCCTGTATCATTGCCAGCGTGTGCAAGTCACAATGAATGGCGTTTACGCCTTTAGGAACGATTACATCTGCGAGTTCATCAAGTAATGACTCCTTGCAGGAAAAGTTAATTGTATGCCGTCTCTTGTTTCCAAAGAGGACGAAGCTGCGTTTTAACGGAAATCGTGCCTCCTCCAGAGTTATCTGGTTCTGGAAGCAATTCAAAGGCTTGTCCGTGGTTTCAATGGTGTAGGTTAGCGACAGCTCACTGTGAATTGTGGCCGCGCTAGAAAAAGCCTCTTCCTCTTCCACAACGTTAAGTTGCTGTCTTGAGAGGGCATCCGCAACAAGGTTATCTTTGCCGGGCTTGTAAAAAATTTTAGCGCCGGACTCGTCGATGCGGGCTTTCCACCTCTTGATTTTCGCATTCGGATTGGATTCCGATACTGCGAAGGTCAACGGTTGGTGGTCAGTAAAGATATTTATATCTTTTACTGCATATAAATAGTGGCGTAATTTGGCCAATGCCCAAACTATAGCTAATAGCTCCCTTTCATTGGTAGCGTAATTAACTTCCCTGTCCTTTAAGGTCCTAGAGATCATTGTTATGGGTCTCCCTTCTTGGGATAGCACTGCGCCAATGCCGTACGCTGAGGCATCTGTCGTTAGATCAAATGCCTTCTGGTAGTCGGGGTATCTGAGGATGACATCCTCAGAAGCCAGAATGTTACGCAGTTTTTGGAAAGCCAGCCGTTGGGGCTCGCTGAACTGCACCTGGATGTTCCTGGATCTGTGTCGACTGACACTTCCAAGTTCCCCTTTCAAAAGATCTGTGATGGGCCGAGCTATGGACGCAAAATCTTTTATGAAGCATCTATAATAGCTGGCCAAGCCAAGGAATGATCTGACCTCGAATATGTTCTTAGGCTCTGGGAATTCCTGAATGGCCTTTATTTTTTCTGGGTCTGTGGTAGCCCCGTTATTGGTGACTATAAACCCTAAGAAGCTAACGCTTTTCTTGAAAAATTTTGACTTTTCTGTTGATACCCTCATATTTGCATCGTGTAGGCTCTTGAGAACCCAATCTACGTGCCGGATGTGGGAGTTTTCGTCCTCTGAAAAGACGATAACATCATCAACATAGACATAGCAAAATTTGCCAATCTGCTCTCGCAGTATGTCGTCAATTGTTCTTTGGAAAATGCTTGCCGCATTTTTAATCCAAATGGCATTCTGCGAAACTCGTACTTTCCCCCGTTAACGGAAAAGGAAGTCTTTTCACGGTCGCATTCTGCCAGCGTGATCTGATGATAACCGGACTTCAAGTCCAGGGTTGTGAAGTACTTGGCCTTGCCTAAGTTTCCTAATATCATCGAGATGTTCGGCATGGGGTACCGATCGGGTATTGTTTTCTCGTTTAGTTTGCGAAAATCCAATACCAAACGCATTTTCCGCCTGCCAGTTTCGTCGGTGCCCTTTTTGTCTACGACCCATATTGGGTTATTGTAGGGGGACTTCGACTTTTGGATGATGCCATTTTTTAGCAGATCTTGGATTTCGCTATTTACAAAATCAGCTGCCCCCATTGGATATGGGTAAAGTTTGGCATAAATGGGAGTCTCATCAATGGTTCTGATGGTGGCAACCACCGACGTATTGTAGGACAAGGCCTCGTTGGGGTCTGCGAAGGTTTTTTTCCTGTCGCTGAGCATTTTTAAAAATGCTTTTCTGGCCAAAGGTGGTGCATCAGAGCAGTCCACCTCAGTAAAATTTACATCAGGACATGTATGAAAGTCGATGCTCTCTACTTCCGTGCCCCATTTGAGCTGACCGGAGGCCAGACAAAGTGACACCCCTGCCTGTTTTAAAAGGTCAAGGCCGATGATTCCATCAAAAGAGGACAAATCCGGTAAAATGAAGAATGTGGCCTTCAAGTTGAAAATTGACACGAAACATTTCTTCGTGATGTTGGTGACTCCATGGATCGAATGAACCTTGAATGGAGATTCTACCGGGCGGACGCCTTTCAATCCTTCGTATGGTCGGATGAAATTTTTGGCCGCGCCCGTATCAACTAGAAATTTCATGTCAATCCCCGCTACTCTTCGTCTGATGACGGGTAGCAGGGATCTTCCCCTAAAAATTTATGGCATCCGAGTCATACTCATTGATGGCGTCGTCGTCGATTTCTTGTGCCGCGCTAGAGGCCGCTGTGGTGTACGTATCACCAGCTCTGTCAGCGCTCTGGGCAATGTGGTTAACCCTTTGCCTTTTTTGTGGGTTGGCTCTATCGGACGCTGCCTGCCTCCTATTCTGGTATGCCGGAGCTTGTGATGGTTTAAGCATTTTAGACAATGATGGATCCACTTCCATGGGTTCTGGAGTGTGTCCCCGGTGCCTATCGCTGCGTGGGGCAGAGTGCACTTGTGCCTTGTGTTGCTTAGTAAAATGGGGGTTTTTACCGCCACTATGTTGGGAATTAGCCTGAGGGGCAGCCTGCTGACGCTCTTGCGCCTTGGGAAATTGTTTTTTCTCCCTATCTTCCTGGCTTCTTGCAAATGATGATGCAAAGGTATACCTATCATGGTTCGCTTCCACCTCTTGAGCCAAGGCAAGTGCCGATGGCATGTCCTTGGGCTTCGCCGCGAAGAGGACGTCAGTGAGGTTGCGTTTTAATCCAGAGATAAATACGCGAAGGGCATCATCCCGGAATTTTTCGCACAAAACCTGCGCAGCCGAGGCTTCATATGACATGGTCGCCTTGTTGGTGAGGAGGGTGAGTTTCCTTTCAACCTCGTCATAATACTGTAGAAGCGAGAGATTTCCCTGTCTGAGGGTGCCCATCTCCTGCTCTATGACATGCATTGTCCGCTTGTCACTATAAGTAAAGTCGAGCCGATTTATGATCGCGTCGAAATTAAGTACTGTGCCAAATGAGGATAGTACCGCATCGGCTGGGCCCCTTATTTTGCTCCTAATTATAATAACTGCCTGATAGTGGCGTGAACTACCTACAAAATTCTTAAAAATATAGTATGCGCCTACTGCCGCCTGTCGCCAGGAGACGTATGTTTCCTGGGCACCCGAAAATTCGGGCAGGCATTTGACGGCGTCTAGTGGTTCATTACAAACGACGGTGTTATTAATATCTATGGGTGTGTAAACCTTAATCTGAGGAGCTACTGTTGGGGCGGGTGCGACCTGTATTGCCGCCACTTGGTTGGCCAGCTGTTGAATAGTCTGGCGCAACTCATTTTCCCTGCGCTGGCTGTCAATGGCCGCTTCTTGTAGGGCATGATTGACGGCAGCCTCCACTACCGCTTTTATTTGGTCTGGGTTGAATGCCATGCTTCTGGCCGAGGGAGTGCCGACGTTTACATTTTTCGGTGTAGAAGTTCTTGCCGGCCCTTCGGTTTCAGATTCAGAGTCGCTGGGGATCTGCTTGTTGTTCCTGTATTGTTGGAATGGGTTGCTCATATAGAGCTGAGCAAGCTAACTCGGCCCAGCGATTTAATGCATGCTCAAGCGGACTTGTCCGTGGGCATGGCGGGGGGTCCGCGGGGGCTGAGATGCCGCTTGGTAACGATGGCCGAGGGCTCGTTGAAAAATTGAACCGATGTCTTGCTGAGCAATGACAAGGGGAAGGGGGTTGCGGGGACTGGGTCTCTGCTATGGCACTCAGAAATATAAACAACAGAAATCGTCACAGCAAAGAATCGTGGTGGCTAAGTTGCCGTTCCGAAAGACAAAAAAAGGCGAGTTAACAAAATCGGAATACAAACGTCGCGGTGTCGAAGTGGGGTGGGTAAGCGATGGAAACGAAAACAAACCCAAGATTGTTGCGAAGCTAACACAAAGAATTTAGGCGTAAGCAAAAAGACGACTACATATAAGGGGTAAATTAAATGTACAATTAATAAATGTATATTCCAGCGGCGCCTTTGCGTCTAGGCTGGCTATTAAATATGTGGTCTGGTAGTTATATTGGTGCTAATATTCGGCACCAAGATATTTATTGAAAGATTTAAAAAATGCAAACAATGAAAAACATAAATAATATCACTTGTGATTACACCAATAAAATTGTCAAACAATTAGTGAGTACGTTTATTTATAAAAATGTTAGCATGAAACTTTAATATAGAGCTGCAGAAAATATAGCGTATTGAAATATTTTACTAATGCAGATGCCGGAAAATTTTTGGAACAGAAGTGCTCACTTACATGATTTCCCCGACTTAGATGGGTAATTTTAACGTGGGCGCCAATTAGAAGATAGCTGGTAACTTTCGTTATGTCGTCAGCGGGAGGGGGTGAGCCAGGCCGGTCGACGTAGTGTTCTTCCTTCCTTCTTTAGGGGCTGTGAAGCACTCCAGGCAGGTGCGCCTAGCAGACTTCTTTCACTTGTTGAGTGTTACGTAGGGAGGAACTACCTCCGTTATCGTTGGCCCTTAAGGCACAACAACCAATAATAATAAAAGTAATTTTCTGTGTAACGGCGGTGCCGGAGTTCAAGTACGAGAGCGATGGCTCTGTCTTTATTGAAACTTCAAAATGAACTGAACTTAAAGCTAACATAAAAAGAGAATCATAGCGGCCACTCCAATGGGTAGTGCTTGCCGGCTATGCACGGGCTTCCGGCCAGACGCTGTGTCAGCAATTTGGCCGGAGCGAACTCTCGGACAGTCGGTCATTGCCGTCGCCCGGTTGACTTAGTTAACTTGCACAAATGGAAATAGTCAGATCAGACAGATTTCAGAAAACTGGTTAGTAAAAAATATCTGACTGGTCGGCAATGGAAATATGGAAAATTTGTACTTATCTTCATTGAGATGAGAAATCCGCCTGTTGAACGCTGGTATGGTATTTGATCGTCTCCTGGAAGATCCGGCTCGAAGGACTAAATGTTGGAGTGTGGCGGATTAAATTTTCACACGGCAGATATATCGCAATTTTATCACTTTTTATTTACGGTAGTCAACCGTCAAGGCATGGAATCACCCATCTGCATAAATTCCATTTTGTAGCCATACTTCTTATCGGAAGAATATTGTATACAATTTATACAAATAATCTGCAAATGGTTTAATATGAACTTGCGATGAGATTTTTGTAATTTCATGTTGTTCAGTTACGATTCGCTGTAAATTCAGCAGCTTGATCTTTAAAAGATCTAGACTCGCAACTCGATCAAATATCTCTGACTGAAAAGCTTCCTTATTCTCATGCTGATTAGATATGGGATTTAACCGATTGTAAGTCTCAATGGCACGTAGTTTTCATCATCTTTTCCAAGCAAATCAGATAAGTTACAAAAATCCGAGGTAAACTTCTTAAAACTGTTTACATATTTAGAATACTGTTCGCACTCAACTCGTATTCCGTAATTATCCTCTATAAACACCCCAAAACTTTGAAGTATATTCATCTTAATGGGAGAGTAAATTAGAACTGTTGCCTTTTCTTTTGATATGATTATTGATTCGTTGCTATTAACAACTTGTATATAATCCCTAATAACTAAATAACTAAACACTACTGCAATAAAAATGTAGGCCAAAAATATACGGAAAATGTCAAACTATTCATATAGCAATGATTAAACACAAATATTTAACTGATGTTTATAAAAAATATAAAATGTTTGGACAGCAGTGGATTCAGCTTTCAAAATAAACCCATTTCTGATTTTTACAGATAATATATTTGCTGAATAAAAGAGGAAATATACATAGACTTTTGGATTAGGAAAAGCCCCCGCTACTTGGTGCATCACTTTTGGCATATAATCCTTCTGCACCAACAGGCTTGGGGACCACAATGATAATAATAATAAATAATTTACTTTTTTTAGCTGCGTATCTGTAATTTCATGCTAGTGAACACTAAGGTTGAGCATGGGATTAAGCATTACTTTGGGTATATTCTGGTCATCTCAAATGAGACTAAAAGATGTCTACCAGAGAACGGCAAGGGTACACCCAGACAATGAGTGCACTCGAATCATGTGTGCCTTTTCGGCACTCAGAGTGTGATCGGCACCCTAAAATAAGGGTGTGTGCCTTGCACAAGCTCATTTTGAATGTGCACTTGCGCACCCAGTACTCTTTTCAACAGACATCCGACACACTCATAGCAAATGAAGCGAGTGTCTGAGACACCCATGTTTTTGGGAAAAGTGAGTCGGGTGTCTTGAAAATGAGTCGAGTGTCTTGAAATGATTCGAGTGTCTTGAAATGAGTCGGGTGTCTTCAGCTGTATTGCATGAGCAGGTCATTGAGGGTTGACCGAATAATTTTACATGAAAGGAAGGATGGAAATCCCAATAATTTAATCATAGAAAAGTATATTTCTAATAATACAAATTATTGCCGTCTTCAGTAACTAATATTAAAAAATAAGAGTTTATAATCATTACAAGTATTTAATGACAAAGTTTTAAAAAACCCAAAAAAAACGTACATTGCATCAATATTTTAGGATTTTCCGTGTTGTTATCAAACCATCTACCTGCAAATGTATTCCCGTTTTTTGCAGATGCGTATAAGAATACAGATCATAAGTCAATTGCACTGCGAATAGCAGGTAGATGGCCTGACATGGAAAATCCTAAAAATTTGGCCTTTTTTAAGGGGCCATTATTGGGATTTCCTTCCTTCCTTTCATGTAAAATTATTCGGTCAACCCTCAATGACCTGCTCATGCAATACAGCTGAAGACACCCGAAACACCCGACTCATTTCAAGACACTCGAATCATTTCAAGCCACTCGACTCATTTTCAAGACACCCGACTCACTTTTCCCAAAAACATCGGTGTCTCAGACACTCGCTTCATTTGCTATGAGTGTGTCGGGTGTCTGTGCATTAGGATCGTGTGCCTAGAATTGAGCGGGTGTCAAAAACGCAAACACCCTAAACGTACAAAGCGATCTGTGGACTCCGGGTGTGTGCTCTTTTCTTGCTGTTCATGAGTGCGACACACACTCGAAATGTATGAGTGTGATTCGGGTGCCGAAAAAAGACACCCTTGACGTTCTCTGATGTCTACCATCATAATGGTGATTGGAGAGCCAATTTATGACAATTCGTTAGCAATGACATTAAAGAGTTGATTTTAAACGGCACAATTTTAATGTTGTATAACATTAAAACATTTCGATAACGAAACGGTTAAGAAAACAGCATTACGTTTGGTTTTTGTAAACTGAATTGAAGAAAGGTACCCATTTCTCTATGATATCTTGGGAAAAGCAAGTTATTTTAGAAGGCTCGCGCTAACCAAATAATACTGGAGGCACAATCCACTTGAAAACGAAGTTTCATATTGTTCGGTAAGAAAAATCTTTCTTCCATTTATTTTTTAAACTATGTATGTATTCGACATGACTCTTTTTCTGTTAGCGCAGCAAGTCCTGATTTGTCCTTTCACCGTTCTTTCTGCCTAGTCACTCATCACGCGTCACTCAGTAGAGCTCTCTGTCTCAAACCCTACCACGCTCCCAGAAAATATGCTCTTAAGCCTACTTTATCTTATGACTATGTTCGCTGAGGTCTTATTCAATTTCCGACACGGCCATCTTGACCTTAACACGTCCTCGTGTTTGCAACAAAACATCACTCCTTTTTTTGGTTTTATTATTTAAATTCGCCTACAAAACTTCGCTTACATTTTACATATCTTTAAATGGCCGTTTAGCAGGCTTTTTCACTAATTTCATTTTAGTAGTTAGTACTTTTCTGCGTAAACCCGAACATTTGGCTAACCAATATTTCATTACACAGTTCCAGGGCTCTTGCCACAACTTTGTGAAGCTATGCACCAATGGGCCACAAACTACTTTTAGTTCCTCCGTTCACAGTGCAATGTCAAACTGCTTATTCAACCTAGCCCCTGTCTATGATGTTCCTTGCATATCTCTGTCTGAGATTGACCGACGTCATTTTAATCGTCGTCAAGATCACCAACTAGCTCAGACAAGACTTCTTCATCTGGTAGTCCAGATATAGATATTTGTATGTTCGTATGCTATCCAAAGACTTTAACAAATAACGGTCACCATCTAGCACCTCAAGCCCAAAACAAGAGGAAACGCTATAGTCGAGTGCCGCGACTATAAGATAGCCGTTACTGTTTTACACAATTTTAAAATATTAATTTCACAAGGCGCCACATATTGTCAGACGAAGCATGCTGAGTAATTGATAGTGACGTCACAAACCAAGTGAGGCCTTATAACCTAAATTTCTTCATAAATAGCGAAATAATGTTCCAATTTCAAAAATATTTGGTAAATCGATAGGTATTAACAGAAATAAGTTACACAAGGCCAAACGAGGGCATTCATAATAATATTATAGACGCCACAGTTTTCCGCGGTTTGTGGGCGTTAGAGTGGGCGTGGCCAAATGAAACCACGTGTGAAGTTGCAGAGGCATCTCCTTCATACGTATTCTTAAGTCTTCTGTGCTAGGTGGGCGTTACCAGTAATAGTACCAGTTTAAGATGTGCTATCATCTAAAGATTATACATATTGAATTTCAACTTTCAAGCTCTAATAGTTCCTGAGATATCAGTAATTTTTAGCGATTTGTGGGCGTTAGAGTGGGTGTGGCAGGATGCTGTAATAAACTTGAGCTGCGTAGGCACCTCAAGAATCTGCATGGTTAATCTCAAATTTGTATTTCCTATAGTTCCTGAGATCTCAGCGTTCATACGGACAGACGGACGGACGAACAGACGGACATGGCTCAATCGACTTCGCTATTGATCCTGATCAAGAATATATATATATACTTCGGTCGGAAACTCTTCCTTCTATCTCAGTAGGTTAATAAAACTGGTTCTGGAAATGATTTATGGGTTATTAAGCTGTCACATTAGTTATAAAAACATGGTTTACCCCACTCCGAAACCCATTATCCGTCGTCTCCTGTGATAAGGATTCCCCCTCACCCTTTTAGTCAGTATGGATTCTAGAACAGCAATCATAAACCCATAACTTATAGTTTTTAAAATCAGTCCACGTGTTCAAAGAAGGAATAAAATGTGACGATTGTGTCCGTTATTTGGAAATAATTGAAATGTATTCCTGACCCTAATTAGGAGGATTGGGAACGTCTTAAGGGGTTAAATTTTCTCAAAACACACTGTCACTTTCTATACAAGTAAGCCTCTGTCTAGGTGTGTGCGTGCGTATGGTTGAGTGGGAACCCCAGATGTGTGTGAAGAGGGTCGGATACTTATCACGATATGGAGAAACGATATACGTTCATGGACGCACCATAATAAAATTGTCAAGTGCATAGTCAAGTATAAGTCAATGTTTCAAGTTGTTTATTCAAATTTCACATTTTTTAGATTTCAATACTTCAAACAAAGGGACACAGACGCTCGCATATCTCACCGTAATAAAAATGTTAATACATATGCATACAGTTATTGGGTAAGCATGGACCAACTCAATTATCTGAAGGAGGAAAGGGATACAAGGAGTGTAACGTTGCAGTAATTTTTTTCTGAGAACATATTTCTAAGACATTTCTATTCATATTTCAAAGTTTTTGGGATATCTGACTTTCAATATAGTTGAAAAACTGAATTGGATTGTAGGGAGGTCTAGGAGTATAACATATCTGTATGCCCTTTAAGTATAAAAAGGAGAGCAGTCAAATTGTTCAGCATCAGTTCGTCAGGAGCACCAAAATCACTATGAGCGTAATATCTGTGGAATTCGTCGATTCAATTCAGGATTTGGAATTGTTGACGGACATTGAAATTGGTGACCAAGACTCCGATGAGGTGGTCATCGAAGACTCGGAGCCTAACTATGTAATGGCTCTAGATATATAATATATATATATATATATATATATATATAGATTATTATATAATGAAATCAATTTTTAATTATCTGAAATAAAGTCATAATGTTTGCTGCCTTCCTTTCGTAATCAAAATTTGTATGACATTCACAAGTGTCGATTCCTTCCGTAGCTGAATCCTTACTCCAGATACATGTTTTTCGGAGTACACCATGGATAGAAGTTATCATTTCAACTTCTTCACACTCAAGTAGTTTTGTATTTATAAAGAGACGTCGCAGGTAATAAGAATTTAATAGAACTCCATTAAACTGATTGAGAAACAATTTAATTTGATCCGAATACATAAGGTACATCCAAGACTTTAAGTATTAAAAAAAATGATGCTCTTTACCACCTGCTTACCGAATTTATTCTAAAAAATTTCTAGTTTTCTTCTTTTCTACCCTGACTTGTAGATATCCTAAATCCTGCAAATGAAAAGTCATTAATTTCAATTTATTCGAAGTCCATTTTCAAACTCGGCTTCTATTGGTAACTTTTTCTCAAACAATCTTTATCTTGAAAACGACTATTTGTACTCTCTTCTAACTACAGGTCATCTATTTTTAAACTCACACTCTATTGGTTTTTCTTTTCTTGAACAATCTCCATCTTGAAGAAACTATTTTTGATCTATTCTAACCAAAGGACTTTATTTTTGAAACTGAGAGTCCATTTGCTTTCGAACCATCTCAAACTATCTTGGAATCTATCTGAGTTGCTATCTTTTGAAACCTAGAATTGTAACTCCCAGACTTCTAAAATTTGTGAACGCCCACTTTAAAATTGTGTACAAAATCAGAGAATTTAATTAGTTCTTTCCAAGACATTCTCCGGGCAACATTGTTAGTTTGAAAACTTAAAAAAGAAGCAAACAATTAAAAGTGTAGTGAAGTGTATGTATAAAACAAATAAAAAAAAAGAAAAATCAAATAATAAAATAAAAACCAAAAAGAAAAGCAAAGCCAAAGCAGAAACAATAAAAAACAAAAAACAAAAAATGAAAACAAAATGATTAATCAATTCGAGTTTTGTTATTCGTGCAAATTGTTTCTTATTAAGAACAAGTGGACAAACCATGTCCGCACGGAAACGCATAAGAAGAATGCAATTCAACCCGTCGATGGACCCATCAAGAAAATTTCGGAAGGATTTATAGGAAGAATTCTCCATTACATGTATGTTAACGATGGATCGGACATCCAATTACCTGAAAACTTTATGAGTGAAGCAGGATCGTTTTTGCTCACACATCTTCAAACAATATTAGGGAGTTATATATCGGTAGAAGTAAATTTCGAGTTATTTGTCGAATATATACTCTTTAAGAATGATACGTATTGAAACTATCATAAGCTTCAGCATGAGTGCGCTTTACTAAATAGACAAATTGGAGGAAAAGAATTATGATTCGTGGCATATACAGATGCGCAGCGTACTGGTACACGCGGAGCTGTGGGACGTGGCGTCAGGCGAGTTAAAACTGGAAGATGCCGGTGAAAATTCAAATTGGCCAAGCCGTGACAGTAAGGCTCTGGCCATGATCACCCTCAGCGTTAAATTTTCGCAGCTGAGCTACATAAAAACGTGTACGACATATTTTGAGGCCTGGACAAAACTGAGGGAGGTGCATCAACAAAGTGGGCCAGTAAGAAAGGTACCGCTCTACAAAACGTTGCTGAGTCTAAAGATGGACGATGGCCAAAATGTTTCCAGTCACCTGAATGCGCTCAGCGAGGTTTTGGATAAGCTATCGTCGGTGGGAATTGAGATAAGTGAGGAGCTTCGAGCTATAATCCTACTATCGAGTCTTCCAAAGGAGTACAAAAATTTTGTAGTAGCCATCGAGACGCGCGACACATTGCCAGAATTCGAGGTACTGCGAATCAAGATCAAGGAAGAGGGAGAGATACGATCTCAGTCTGCATCGAGCAACATGCATGCACAGGCTTTTGTTGCAAACACTACAAAGCCAGTTTCCAAAAAGAATTGGAAGAATTTAATTTGCTATAACTGTGGCAAGCGAGGGCATGTCAAGGCCGAATGTCGATCGGATGGATCCGAGAAGAAGAAGCAGGCTCCAACTGTTCAAAAACAGTGCAGCTTATTGGGAGCTCTAGATGCGGATAGTTTTGGCCATACAAAGTGGTGCTTGGATAGCGGAGCTACAAGCCATATGTGCTGTAACGAGAGTTTGCTTACAACCCTGGAGAAGCACACCGAGACGATTGGATGAGCTAGAGACGGATTTCTGAAGGCGGAGGGAAAAGGAGTGGTCAAGATAAAGGCGGATCGATACACCCTTGTATTAAACGATGTACTATTTGTTCCTATGATGAAGCGAAACTTCTTGTCCGTAAGTCAAACCGTTTCTAAAGGCAATTTGGTGCATTTTAACGAAAGGCATGCAAAGATCATCCAAAACGGTGAGTGTATATTTCAAATAAAGAAAACTGGAAATCTATTTACATTCGAGGGAAAGTCCAATCAGTTCTATGCGGCTGCCAGTGCCGATGGTAATTTATGGCACATGCGATATGGTCACATTAATTATCGCAGTCTGGCTGATATCGTGAAGAAGGGCATGGTTCGTGGAATGGAAAGTTGTAGTTTACCTCAAAATACACCCTGTAAGAAATGCATGTTGAGCAAAATACATGTTCAGCCATTTCCATATAAAACTGAAAGCCGAGCCAATGAAATATTAGAACTCATTCATGCAGACGTATGCGGCCCTTTTAGTACAAGATCCCTGGGTGGAAATCGATATTTTCTGACGTTTATCGATGACAAGTCACGTCGTATATTTGTTTACTTTCTGAAAGGCAAATGCGAGCTGGAAAGCTTCTGAAGTGCATACGAAGCGACAACGGAAAGGAATTTGTTAATGTAACCTTTGACAAGTTTCTTAAAGCGAATGGGATCAGGCGGCAACTGACAATCCCGTAAACCCCACAACCAAACGGAGTAGCAGAGAGGGCTAACCGTACGTTAGTTAAAATGGCCCGATGCTTTCTGACGCAATCTGGCCTAGCGGAATCCTTATGAGGAGAGGCTATATACACAGCCGTGTATCTGCGAAACAGAGCGCCTACGAACGCGCTGAGAGATTATTATTATTAGTAGATATCGATATGTATAGATTTACAATGGTAAATAACAAATACTTAACAGATTTTGATCCAACAAAGGAATCATCTTTTTAATGTATTTGGATGCAAACAATTTATATGGTTGGGCAATGTCACGACCTCTTCCATATAAAGGGTTTAAATGGTTGTCCCCTAATGACTTAAAAATTCTTGATATACATAACATATCTATTGATAGAGTGTATGGATATTTTTTGGAAGTAGACCTAATTTACCCCTAGTCCTCAATAACTTTTATCTTTTCAAGAACTTTCTCAAATATTTGATCAGTACTATCTGCTTTCTTGTTATAGACCTCTATTTTATTTTTAAGATTTGCAATTTTTGTAAGTCGACGATTAATACTTTGACTTACAAGTTTTCTTAGTCTTCCCCTAAATTTCTGACACACTCATCTGTATATTGTTTTGTGGTCAAGTCATTATCATCTAAGGGCTTAATAGCGTTTTTAACTCTTTTATTTTGAGCGTTTAGATTACCATCAGTATCAATTAAAAAAGTTTCATTTAATTTAACACCTCTTTTTAAATGATCTGATCGCTCCCTATCATTAGAAAAATGTCCAAACTTGTCAACAGACATGATGATTATAAATAAAAATATTTTTTGTGTTTAATATATATACTCTAATTAAACAATAATTCCCTCCTCTCGCAGTTCCTCTACTATCGAGAAAATCTCATTATTGTGATAGTTGTTACCCGCTGTTTTTGACGCCACTAAAATTTGGAACCGTTCGCCTAGTTCATTCACATCATTCCAATATATATAATTTGGTATCCTCCAGAGTCATATAACCGAAACCAGTTTTCGTACGAAGTGGAGTGAATGTTGTAGGATTTTCATAATCGTTTATTATTTTTTTTAATAATATTAGTATATTTAAATGCGCGGGAACCTTTAATTCGATTATTCATGTTATAACCTAATCTGTTAACATTTGTTTCCAATATAATATTTTTATACCCGTTACTCGTAGAGTAAAAGGGTATACTAGATTCGTTGAAAAGTATGTAACAGATAGAAGGAAGCTTTTGCGAATTGCGAATTCTTGATCAGGATCAATAGCGAAGTCGATTGAGCCATGTCCGTCTGTCCGTCCGTCCGTACGTCCGTCCGTCCGTATGAACGCTGAGATCTCAGGAACTATAGCAGATACAAAGTTGAGATTAAGCATGAAGATTCTTTAGGTCCCGGGACAGCGCAAGTTTATTACAGCATCCTGCCACGCCCACTCTAACGCCCACAAATCGCCAAAAACTAAAATTGCTGAAATCTCGGGAACTATTGCAGTTAGAAAGTTGAAATTCAAAAAGTATAATCTTTAAATGGCAGCGCATCTTATAGTGGTACTACTATCCGGCCACACCCACCCATACGCCCACAAGGCTCAAAAGACGGTTTTCGGATTTTCTAGAAAAGCTGATATCTCGGTAACTATAAGAGATAGAAAGTTCGGCTTAAGCATGTGGTTTCTATTATGCTCCCAATGCGTGCGATCAAGCCACGCCCACTCTAACGACCACAAAACCTGAACAACCAAAAATGCAAAAATCTCAAAAACTTTAAGAGCTACATCATTTTGTTTAGGATCACGAATTTAGGAGATGCCTTTGCAACTTTCCACGAAGTTGCATCCGGCCACGCCTACTCTGACGCCCACAAACCGCGGAAAACTGTGGCGTCTATAATATTATTATGAATGCCTTCGTTTGACCTTGTGTAACTTATTTCTGTTAATACCTATCGATTTACCACAGATTTTTCAATTCGGAACATTATTTCGCTATTTATAAAGAAATTAAGTTATAAGGCCTCACATGGGCAGTGACGTCACTATAAGCATACTCAACATACTTCCTCTGACAATAGGTGGCGCCTTGTGAATTTCCACTAGCAAAATAATATTTTAAAATTTTGTAAAACAGTAACGGGTATGTTATGGTCGCGGCACTCGACTATAGCGTTTCCACTTGTTTTATATGTTTTCAAATCATGATCATTATATATTTGGGGGTGTTTAGAAATATAAGAGAGTACAGACCAGGAGTTAGCTCGCAACTCATTCCAGTAGACAAATGAATCTTATTATCATTAATTTTTAGTTCACTATTCCCTAATGTTAATACATTATCTAAACATTTTTTAGGTCCGTAAGCCTTGTCCAATATATTTTTTAATTTCTATCTCGTCTTCTATATTTATATCTTCCCTCATTTCATTTTCATTTGTAGGCATTGATATAGCTTCCGGCTCACTCCCTTTGTCCACATCATCAATATACGTTTCGCCTTTCTTTCCTTTTTCAAAAACAGTTGTTTGTGAAAAGAAATCATTATACGAATCACTATCATTCATAGATCGGTATTGAGATAAGTTTCGTTTTGTCTGATGTTGTCTCCCATCATTCTCATACTTTTCATTTTCATATAATTCACGATTAACCTTGGCTCATACATTTGTTTTTAAAATGTTTGCTTTTTATTTTAGTTAACAAGTTCTTGTAAAGGATCTGTAATAGGTTTAAATGTTTCCCCCAACTCTATAACACTTTGATTCTTTACATGTTTTAGTTCATAAAACTTTCTGTTCAAGGCAGATCTCGCTTTTGTTAACTGAGCTAACACATAATAATAATAATATAATCTTTATGTAATCACTCTTCAGTTACTCGATCTATACTGTTTACTGGAAACAATAACTTCTAATATTTATATTGTTTGTATATTGTTTATATACATTTTAAAATTGCATTTATTCGACGTAATATAAAATATTGGTTTTTTATTATATATTTATTTTTTTATATTTTATTTACTTATTTCTAAAGATAAATTATCATTCTTTTTATAAATATTAAATTTCCCATCAACCATTTCCTCAATAAATTCCTCCCGAAGATGTGTATACCTTTCCGGGGTGTATAGAAAGTAATCCTCCGCTTTGCATTATGTTCAACATCAATTGGTATGAACGCTGTTTCTGCGGTATCATCATTTTCATCGTTCTTCTCGTTGAAAAAGCAAACCAAACTTGTCGGATTAACAGGTGTCTTCCTATTATACTCGTCAGTGGGATCGAATTCGACTTCTGTAGTCTTCTAGTTCTTTTAGTTGTTGTTCTCCATGTTCATTTTATTATACGTATATTTAGCTTTTTGTTTTTTAGCAGTTGTTATTGTAGTTTGGCAGTTGTTCTTTATTCTTTAGCAGTTGTTTTTTAGTTGTTAAGCAAATGTTTTTGTTGTTTAGCAGTTGTTTTTTATTGTTTAGCAGTTGTTCTTTTTTGTTTTTTGTTTTTTGTTCACTTGTACAACGTCTGTTGAATGTAAAGTCGAAATTTTGAAGTAGGCAGCCCCGATTTTTATACCATCCAGAAGTCACACATACAAACGTATATACGACACATATATTTCACCCTGCTTCCCCGTCCTAAGTGTAAGACAATCAAAACGATGGGTTATTGATTCACTCCATTGACAAAGGAAAGTAGAAATGAAAGACATAAATGACCACAGTTGTATCTATCAAAATGTTGAATTCTCTCGTAGTTGTATTGTATTTGTTTTCCCAAATACTTGACAACTTCTATAGGTGGTTGTAGATTTCCGAAACTACCAAAATAATGTATATCATTTTTATTTTTGTTATATGCGACCTAATGTGTACCACTTGTTTGTAAATTATCTAGGTTTACTATACCGCATTCTCGAATTCTTGTAGAGCGTAGAAGTAAATTCCTCATATATACTCCTCGAAAATTTGGTATATATTTTTGAGCATAAGTTGTAATGTCTATATTTCAAAGTGGTCTATTGGGTAGCTGACATATTAGTTTTTCATAACCTGTTCTATACGGTTTGAGATATAACACTTCTCCTACAGCAACACTTTCAATTTTTCTATTATGTCGTTTCTTCTCCTCCACATCCTCTTTCGCCATTCTAGCCTTGTTTATTGTTTTTGTAATTGCTGCACTTCCACTAGCTAAACTACCGAGGGCTGTTAGGGCAGTCAAAATAGTTACGATTGCGAAAAAACCACCAGTTTTGGGTACATTCATTATTCTTGGTACTTTCATGTTTTTCGACAATGGGTTGTCGATTGAACTGATTTTTGTGCAATTTTAATTGCACTCATAATGTCCAATGGATTTTGTTTTTTTAATGTTCTAGTAGCAGCGTTAATAACAGTCGACAGATTCGTCATCTTTACTTTTTCCTTGTCGTCTTCCCTTTATATTTCTTTTTTGTTTTTGATATTCCCATTCCAAATTGTTTCTTTGTTTTCATAATGTTGGTCACCAAATATGCTGCTGCTTGTTTATCAAGAGTATTGCCTGGTGCTTTTACACGTGACCAAGCTTTGTCAATTAATATAGAGTCTGCAATGTGACGTTCATGTAAATCCTTTTTATGGGAATATGCTATATCGTGTTCTGTACAACCCTCATTCAGTTTATTTAATCCTTGATCACCTCGTTTCAAACGTTTTTCAAGCTGTGTATCCGGCCCAAAAAATGTATATCCTGGTATAAAGGCTTCAAACGGTAATGTATTAATTAAGTTGTTGACATGACCACCACCTCGTTTACAATTGAAAACACTAATGAATCGATTATACCAACGCTTTCCCATTATATTGATAATTAATTATCAAAGATTTCTCATCGAATGTGGTACATAAGTTTAATAATACATGTGTTTAATAAGTCAAAAACAAAAAATTATCGTTAGAAATATCAACGATGAAAACGAGAAAAAACAACCCCCAGGACATAGTTCTCTCTTACCTAATACAAAAGGAGCTCTTATTGTTGGACCTTCAAATTGTGGTAAAACCAACATTATGCTCAGTTTGATAGAGAGACCAAACGGATCGAAATTCGAAAATATTTACGTGTTTTCTAAGAGTTTATATCAACCTAAATATGAGTACTTGGAAAAATTAGTAAAACCAATTAAAGGAATGGGATATCACACTTTCGCTCATAACGATGGTGTATTAGACCCCAGTGAAGCAAAAATTATTCTATTATGATATTTGATGATGTAGCTTGTGAAAAACAAGACAACATAAAATCTTATTTTTGTATGGGTCGTCATAAGAATATTGATTCCTTTTATTTATATCAAACATGGGTCCAATTTATGGTCAGTTTCGTTTTTTAATAGATCTTTATCTCCTATTTGTAATTCGAAATCTATAGCCTTTTTATCATAATTTTCTTTATTCTTAGTTTTATATTTGTCAAGCATTATTCTTGCTCTTTTATAGGCTGATTCTAATCTAAACCTAACTTCTTTAATCGTCTACGTTATATAAAGGATCTATTCTATTTATAGTACTAAAATCTTTTGGTAAATTATGCAATTTGCCAAAAACTAACTCATATGGACAATAGTTGTGTGCCATAGAGGGGGTCGTGTTGAAACAGTATACGAAATATTGAATCCAAACGTCCCAATCAGTTTTATCAGCTGATATATAAGATCGTATATATTCATTGAAAGTTCTGTGGCTTCTTTCAACTGTTCCAACGGTCTGGTGGTGGTGTGCAGTAGATGTTATATTATTAATCTTTAAATATTTGCACAAATCATTTATAATTGAATTTTTATATTCTGTTCCCATGTCCGTAATGAACGTCTTCATTGGACCGTACTTCAGAATAAAATTTTTTAAATATTACCTTTGCTACTGTATTAACATTTTTATTTGGTATTGGAATCGCTACTATATATTTAGTCAAGTCACAAATTAATGTGACTGCGTATTCGTTACCATTTTCTGACCTGGGTAGTGGACCAAGCAATGGGTATTCAGGAGAAAGCAATTACAAATTTAATCAATTGAATACCATAAAAGTATATATTAAGCCCACAAAAATGACGTTGGACATAAAAACTGTGGATTCCACCGCCAATGTCATAAATAAAGTAGAATCAAGTAATATTGATTTATACTGGGTCCATATACTTTTGATAGTCATTGTTGTTATAATGTCCGCAAATTGTTTTTATAAAATATACAAGCTGCATAATAAATGTCTAAAAAAGAAATACTTGAGCCGTGCAAATGACCTGGATAAAATATAAGCAGCAAAAACAAAAGGCACACCCAACAGTGGCTAAACACAATTTTATATTACTAATTTTCACTTAAAAAAATAAATAAGTAATAAAAAAAAATTAAAATAAAAAAAAATTTTTTTTTTCAAATACACTTCCTTTTTCTCACATAGTATGGCTGAACTAAAAACAATTCGAGAAACGACCCTACAGTCTTTTAATATTTCCCATTTATTCATGTCCATAATAAAATGGAATGGAACGAACTATATGAAAAAATAAATAATATAAAAATTGATTTCGACAAATCATATAAGTCAGTCAGTCAGAATAGACCAATTCAAAAGGCAACAGTGAGGAAACATGTCGAAATATTAGTAAAGTGCTTTAACGAAGCGCGAATATTAATATATGGGCACAGAGAGAGATTAAATTCAGATCATTGGTCACAAGTATCTAAGCTTCTGATACGACTCAGATCTAATCTAATATCGGTCAAACAAAGATTCGATTTAGAAATAGTAGTACCGAATGTACTAAACACTCCCATAGCAGTAGATGCTGCCCCTGACACAGATTCGGCCGATACGGATGATCTAGAATCAAAAGAGACTAGTGAAACAAAACCCAAGCTAGAAGAGGAAGATATAAATAATCTGACTATTCCAGCGGTTTACACCGATACCGACATCTACACAGATTCTGATACTCCAAGTGAGGAAAGCACTCCTGTCACAATGGCGCAAACCAATATTGACTTCATAAATACTGCATCCAAGCTGATACCAATGTTTGATGGTAAAGCAGAGAATCTAACAAGTTTCGTGGATGCATTAGAGATTGTAGACTCAATAAAGGGCCAGCATGAACAGCTCGCAGTCTCAATAATAAAAACAAAATTGAAAGGAGCTGCTAGAAATCTAATAGGAAATGAACGGCTAAAAGGCAACGTTAAAGGCGAAACTGTGGAGGTATTGTCAGCAAAGCTGATGAACCTACAGCAACGAAACAAAACTGCCAATCAGTATACACAAGAAATTGAGCAGATGACGAAAGCCTTGGAAGGAGCTTACATATCAGATGGACTAACTTTAGAACTGGCAAGGAGTTATTCCACTCAGCATGCCGTTAAAGCAATGCCAAAGAACTGCACGATTGATAAGGTAAAACTTATCATGCAGGCGGGAACATTCAATACAATGAATGATGCCGTTTCTAAGTTTGTAAGTAGTTGCACTGAGGCAACTGGACAGTCAAATACTGTCCTTTATTACAGGAATTATTCACAACGCGGTTCAAAACGCGGACGTGGAAAATCGGGAAACAATAACTATAGAGGCAATTCCCGTTGGTACCAAAATAACCAACATAATAACAATGGACAAGGCCAATATAGAGGAAATAACTATAGAGGCCGTGGCAACTCGAATCGAGGCCAAAACAATAACCAAGGCAATGTTCGACTTGCACAAAACACATTCCCAAAATTCATCAGGAAACTCCCAAAACACTTTAAATATTCAGAATTAAATGAAGCAAGAGTTCACACTATTAATCTCAGTCAAAATATATTCGTTTCATTTACCAATGTAAATACAGGGAAAGATCTTGTCTTTCTAATAGACACGGGTGCAGACATCTCAGTCTTAAAAGAAAATTCGGGTATTTTTTATAATATTCGAGATGACCATATTATAGACATAAAGGGAATAAGTCAAGAAATAACCAAATCCAAAGGTTTAATTTCTATTGAAATACAAACAACTAAGTATGTAATTCCACACGATTTTCATATCGTAAGTTTCCAGTTTCCTATTCCATGCGATGGAATATTACGCATTGATTTCATTAAAAAATACAATTAGACTTCAAGCCAGCTGAAGATTGGCTTATAATTAGACCCAATAATTTAAAATTTCCGATTAACGTACCAATAGCTCACAGTTCTGGCAACCACTCAGTACTTCTGCCAGCAAGATCCCAAGTTATTAGAAAAATTGAACTCAATTTAAAAGAAGACAGTGTATTAATTCCAAATCAGGAAATTCAGCATGGTATTTACATTGCAAATACCATAGCAACGTCTAGTAACGCTTCCATAAGGTTACTTAATACAACGAACACTGACCAAGTAGTCAGTACAAATAACCTAATTTATGAATCACTTTCGAACCACCAAGTAGTCAAAACAAATCTTGACAATAGAGAAAAATCAGTATTATCTCAACTTTCGAAAAACTTCCCTCCACAGTTCAAGTCACAGCTTTCCAGCTTATGCACCCGGTATAGTGATATATTCGGATTGGAAACCGAATCAATATCAACAAACAATTTCTATAGACAAAAACTGAGATTAAGAGATGATGAACCAGTTTACATAAAGAACTATCGAAGCCCACATAGTCAGGTGAACGAAATACAAAAGCAAGTAGGAAAATTAATCTCTGACGGGATCGTTGAACCCTCCGTATCCGAATATAATAGCCCATTGTTACTTGTTCCTAAGAAACCGTTCCCTGGGTCAGATGGAAAGAAATGGCGATTAGTGATTGACTATCGCCAGATCAATAAAAAATTACTATCTGATAAATTCCCATTACCTAGAATTGATGATATTTTGGATCAACTAGGTCGAGCTAAATATTTTTCGTGTCTTGACTTAATGTCAGGATTCCATCAAATTGAACTAGAAAAAAGGTCAAGAGATATAACGTCTTTTTCAACGGGCAATGGCTCATATCGCTTCACGCGATTACCTTTTGGATTAAAAATAGCTCCTAATTCGTTTCAGAGAATGATGACTATTGCATTCTCTGGACTAGAACCTTCTCAAGCATTCCTTTATATGGATGATTTAATTGTAATCGGTTGTTCCGAAAAACATCTGCTTAAGAACTTAACAGACGTTTTTGAGAAATGTAGGAAACAGAGAACGGCAAGGGTACACCCAGACAATGAGTGCACTCGAATCATGTGTGCCTTTTCGGCACTCAGAGTGTGATCGGCACCCTAAAATAAGGGTGTGTGCCTTGCACAAGCTCATTTCGAATGTGCACTTGCGCACCCAGTACACTTTTCAACAGACACCCGACACACTCATAGCAAATGAAGCGAGTGTCTGAGACACCCATGTTTTTGGGAAAAGTGAGTCGGGTGTCTTGAAAATGAGTCGAGTGTCTTGAAATGATTCAAGTGTCTTGAAATGAGTCGGGTGTTTCGGGTGTCTTCAGCTGTATTGCATGAGCAGGATTTCCATCCTTCCTTTCATGTAAAATTATTCGGTCAACCCTCAATGACCTGCTCATGCAATACAGCTGAAGACACCCGAAACACCCGACTCATTTCAAGACACTCGAATCATTTCAAGACACTCGACTCATTTTCAAGACACCCGACTCACTTTTCCCAAAAACATGGGTGTCTCAGACACTCGCTTCATTTGCTATGAGTGTGTCGGGTGTCTGTGCATTAGGATCATGTGCCTAGAATTGAGCGGGTGTCAAAAACGCAAACACCCTAAACGCACAAAGCGATCTGTGCACTCCGGGTGTGTGCTCTTTTCTTGCTGTTCATGAGTGCGACACACACTCGAAATGTATGAGTGTGATTCGGGTGCCGAAAAAAGACACCCTTGACGTTCTCTGGTAGGAAATATAACCTGAAATTACATCCAGAAAAATGCTAATTTTTTAAGCATGAAGTGAATTTTCTAGGTCCGAAATGCACTGATAAAGGAATACTACCAGACGACAAGAAATACGACGTCATTATGAACTACCCAGTTCCGCACGACGCGGACAGTGCTAGACGTTTCGTAGCGTTCTGTAACTATTATAGACGTTTTATAAAAAACTTCGCCGACTATTCACGGCACATAACAAGATTATGTAAAAAGAATGTTCCTCTTAAATGGACGGATGAGTGTGAAAATGCATTTCAGTACTTAAAAACAAAACTTATGGAACCTACTTTGCTACAATATCCAGATTTTACTAAAGAATTCTGTATAATAACAGATACAAGCAAGCAAGCGTGTGGAGCGGTTTTAACTCAAAATCATAATGGTCTCCAACTTCCCATTGCATACGCATCAAGAGCATTTACCAAAGGAGAAAGTAACAAGTGTACTACCGGGCAGGAATTAGCTGCAATTCATTGGGCAATATTACATTTTCGACCGTATATTTATGGAAAACATTTTATAATTAAAACGGATCACGACCTCTTATATATCTATTTTCAATGATTAATCCTAATTCTAAACTGACACGTATGAGGCTCGAATTGGAAGAATACGTCTTTACAGTCGAATATTTAAAGGGGAAAGACATTCATGTAGCTGATGCTTTATCAAGAATAACCATTAAAGAGCTACAAAATATTACTGGAAATATAATGAAAGTCACTACTAGATTTCAAAGTAGACAAAAGTTCCGCGCGGAAAATAAAGAAATAGAATTGCCCAGGCAAACTATTGAAAAAGCTTCTAAGCCCAGCGTTTACGACGTCATAAACAATGACGAAGTACGTAAAGTAGTGACCTTGCAGATTAAAGATGTGCTATGTTTCCTTAAGCATGGTAAGAAAATAATCGCAAGATATGATGTTAGCGATTTATATACCAATGGAGTCCTTGACCTAGGTCAGTTTTTCCAAAGGCTTGAAATGCAAGCCGGTATACATAAAATCAGCCAACTCAAAGTGGCACCGTGAGAAAATATCTTTGAACACGTTTCAATAGATAGTTTCAAGAAATTGGGCAATAAAACATTAAAATCATTGAGAGTAGCGCTACTCAACCCGGTGACCCAAAAAATAAATTTAAAAGAAAAAGAAGCAATATTGTCTACATTTCATGATTATCCAATTCAAGGAGGTCATACTGGCATAGCAAAAACTTTGCCCAAAGTAAAAAGACACTATTATTGGAAAAGTATGTCTAAAGATATAACTGAGTACGTAAGGAAATGTCATAAATGCCAGAAATCAAAAACTACATCGCATACCAAGACCCCATTAATAATAACAGAAACACCTATAAATGTTTTTGACAGAGTGATAGTGGACACTGTTGGTCCACTACCAAAATCAGAAAATGGCATTGAATACGTAGTCACGCTAATATGTGACTTAACAAAATATTTCGTGCCATACCAGTTGCAAATAAAAACGCAAATACTGTCGCTAAAGCAATTTTCGAATCATTTATTCTGAAGTACGGTCCAATGAAGACGTTCATTACGGACATGGGAACAGAATACAAAAATTCAATTATAAATGACTTGTGCAAATATTTGAAAATCGAAAACATATCATCTACAGCACACCACCACCAGGCAGTTGGAACAATAGAAAGAAGTCATAGAACCTTTAATGAGTATATACGATCTTACCTATCGGTTGATAAAACTGATTGGGACGTCAATACTTTGTATTTTGTTTCAACACGACCCCCTCATATTGTCCATATGAGTTAGTATTTGGTAAAACAAATAATTTACCAAAGGTATTTAATAGCATAGATTACATAGAACCCATATATAATATCGATGACTACGCTAAGGAGAGCAAATATAGATTAGAAGTAGCTTATAAAAGAGCTAGAGTTATGTTAGAAGCAAATAAGAATAGAAATAAATTACTATATGATCAGAAGGTAAGAGATATAGATATATCAGTAGGCGATCAAGTTTTATTAAAAGACGAGACAGGTCATAAGTTAGATCCTAAGTATATAGGTCCGTATAAAGTAACGGAAATAGGAGATAGAGATAACATAGTAATAAAAATAATAAAAATAAGAAGCAAACAGTTCATAAGGATAGATTAAAAATCTTTATTTCTTAAAATTGCACTTAGTAATGCCATACATAGACAAACATAGATACACATATTTTTAATTATTTAATTTTCTTTCATTCTAATAAAATTTTAAATAAAAAAAAAAAAAATAATTAAAATAAACAAAAAAAATAGTAAAAAAAAATTTGAATTAATTAAAAATTGTTATTATTACAAAAATAACTTCATTTTATTACGTTATTCTTCAAAAAGAGGGAGATGTAATATGCACTTATACTGAATACCCACTGTACCGAGAGTACTTAAAGGGTACACACTGTAACACTTTATTGCAGTGTTTACATAATTCAAAGTCCCGGTCATAAACCCTAAGTGGCCGAAATATGAACCGATCGCTATGGCTTAGCCCGCACTCAGGAAGTGCTAGCGTTGGCATAAATTGCACCACGAACGGTCTACATGTGCATACCCCTCGCGCTCACAGTTACTGAGGGCATAGCCTAAGTACATAAGTACATATGAACATACATAAGTATATATCTATATAGCAGTCTCTCTGCCGCCGTCTGCGGGCAGCGCAGCTACGACACTTAGCATTAATTAGACTTAAAGTAATATTGAAAAACACAATCAATTGGATCATTGGAGCGGCACCATTGCTGCTCCAATTAATAAAGGACTATATCCCAAAAATCAAGAGACTTATTATTACCTGTGGACCGGGAAGATATCAATACTTATATGGCGGCCAACGACCAACGTTATAAGATTGTCTATTCTGTGTTAAGCATTTGTATGCTTTTTCAAATCTGATTTTTATATTAAGGATTCGTTCAGAGAGTTCTGACTATTCCATAATAGGGGCGAGCAAGCTGTTTGTATTACGAGGTTTAATACTTGAATACCTCGTAATTCATTTCTTCTGATTTCTCGTTAAATACTGTCATAATTTCTATGGCAGGTATTAACATCGACAATTGAGCCTTCTCTTTTTTAGATAGGCCAATAAAAGGGGAGAAATCTAAATCATATGTTCTCATATATATGCTTTCGAAGTTACATATACATATACGTGGGACAATATGATACAAGGAAACTAACTTTTCCTATGAATTCTGGGTCTCTAGTTAAGACCTGCTTTAAGTTTCTCTTAATGGGTTTTCCCATTATTGTTTATAAAATATATATATATATATATTGTTTTCCAAATTTTCTTTATTTTTCTTTTCGTTACTTACTTAATGACATTTTATTATGTTCAGTTTCATTAATAGTTATTGTTTGTGCCTTGTTTTTTTTTAAATTTTATCCAAGTCGTTTGCTTGGCTCACGTATCTTTTTTTTTTAACATTTATTGTGAAGCTTATACAATTTATAAAAGTAATTGGCACACATTATGATAACAATTATTAATAACATTATATTCACGAATTCCAAATCAATATTATTTGGTTCGACTTTATTAATTACGTTAGCAGTGGAATCCACTGTCTTAACGTCTACTAGTCCCATTTTGGGTATAAACATTTTTACAGTTTCCCTTAAATTTTGATTTTTATTTTCAAAGTTTTCGTTTTCATCAAATTTACTTATACTATTATTCATAAACATAAGTTTTCTTTCAATTAATTTAAAAATATTTATATAAATAGTACAGGCTACACTCTAATTGGGCAACTTTAATGTCGCTCAATTTTACAATTCTTCTTAATATTTATAAAAAAAATATGCAACGCAGTGCATTCAGAAAAAAAGTATGCAACGCAGTGCATTAAAAAAATTCTCGATCTTGGCAGCGCTGTTGATGTCTCGATGTCCCTCGATGGTACAATCGTTTCCTCATGGTGTTGTTAATTCTTCTCCGTACCGGTGCTGGCTGAGCAGGCTGCTTCTACGTTGTTGGAGGGGCACCTGTGCTGGCTGCACAGGTGTAATAACAATTCGCTGAATACAATGGTCCCTCGCAGTCGGCAGGACAGGTCTTCTTTCGTTGTGGCAATTCTTGCATTTGAGGTAGAACAGTTTTATCGGGTTGTTTTTATTGTTTATCGCATGGTAGGTGTATGTGTGCGCGGTTTTGTCTTTGCGGTTGTTCAATAGTTCTTTAATGTGTTCAACCTCTGCGTCTACCTTGACTGATGTATCCCAAGGAAAACAGTCTGTACTTAGTAGCTTTAACAGTTGGGCTTTTCTAGCCCTCAATCGTTTTACTACTCCGCTCCGCTTTGCACACATATCACTCTACTCACTGCGTTTTTATTTCAAGATTGAACTGCATCCAATTTGTTCCTCCTGTTTTCTTTCCTGTCCCAGCGTGGTTGTTGTTGTTGTTGTTTTAGTTATTGGAGAGAGATCCCGGAGTCCTGGTCTTGCTAGACCCATGTTGTATATCGAGATGTTAGGTTGTTGAATCTTCGAGCTGTTAGGTTGTAAGTTGAAGTTCAATGAAAAGTCTTGCACGGCAGTGCAGTTTGGATTTAGGTTTTATAATAATCTTTTATTTGAAGTAAAATGTTCTCTTACCGTAAGTACATAAGTTCAGCGCCCACTGCGCTGCCGGTTGAGCCGACAACGGCGCGTCTGCATTATATATTTCTTATATGTATATACTTATGCTTAGGTGACAATGGACATGGATGCTTTGTCTTACATAAATACTTTAGAGTGAGAGAGAGTATTATGCACTTATGCATAGGACACTGGCGGTCAGCGTGCATATGCTGACTTAGCCGAATTCACAAGTGGCCGATCATGTTACGCGCTCACTTGAGTTTGTTTTTGTTTATTGTGATTTGTTGTGGCTCCACAAAGATTTGCCGACACATAAGTGCCAAACACAGTGTAAACTCGATACAAGTGGTAATCACAGTGTACACTCGATATATATGACATATGTGCATATTACAATACTTTAACTTTTCTGTCCCGTTAAAAAATTTATTGGGATTTGCTGAAGACTATAAAAAGGTTTTGTTGAACTGTAAGCATGAACTTGTGCTAATGCTCACTAAAAACCTAGATGATGTCTTGGAAAAAAAAAGATTGGAACAAACATTTAAATTAGAAATGTGACATTGCAAAAATTAAGATGTATGATATTATTAAAAGTGGTGTAAACCTACCTATTGCATTTCGTAGTTGGGACTCCTACGTTAACCCGAAATTAGGACAAAACACACCATTGTTGGAATGTTAAACTTTTAGCAAATCGGGAGAGGCCTAGGCTTGCAATAATCGGATTTACACTGAACGGAAAACTTGTCATAAATAATTTATCAAACTTGAAGGTTCATTTAAATTCTGGCTCATACTCATATGATAATTTAAATGTCGACTTCAAAAAGAATCAGTTTGCTCACCTATATGAAATGTATTCAAGATTTCAATCTAGTTATTACAATCGTGAGTTACAACCATTTTTAACACCATCGGAATTTAAAATGAAAGCTACAATTATCGTAATTGATCTATTATATCAAAATGAAACAGTAAAATCTGGTACTATTGACGTGAGAATTTCAACTGAACTGAAGACACCAAGTGACCAAAATACCCAAGCTTATTGCCTACTCATACACCATCGATTAGTCGAATATAACCCCTGAAACGGATAGTACAACCAAAAGTTGATTAAAGATATTATATCAATTGATATTCAAGGTTTCTTTGACAATAACAATAATTTTTTTCTTAAAGAAATTGGAATAGTATTTGAAAAGAAACCAAACTTGAATAATAGTTTTATTATAGAACCACCATACGATTTCACTTTATTAAATACAAAATCTCAAACCACTGCAAACTGGTTAAAAAAAAGCATCATAAAATTTGTTGGAACGATGGAGGCGAAAGTTTTGCGCAAACGCGACGATATCTTAAGGCAATAACCATTGGAAAACAAATTATCTGTAAGGGACTGGAAAAGAAACGTTTTCTACAATCGTTTTTTGGAAACCACCATTTGATTAATGTCGAGGACATACATTGTCCGTCATTAAACCGGTTTAGAGGAAACAGATTTCCCTATTGTAAAACTCATGTCAATGGTGGTGTTTGTGCTTTAAACAATGCATACAACATTCTAAATTTTTTTAAAAGCGGTTCAAAATAAATGAAACATATCTATTTGCATTCACTTCATTTTGAAGTTGAGACCACTTGTGACAAGACCTGTTTCACAAAAAAAATATTTCAATAAATAATAAAATTTCTTGAAGAAATTGATAATTTTTTTCTAAAATTCAATGGGAAGATATTTGCAAATCATTTCCAATACCTTCCTAAAAGCAAAATTATGTTCATGAATCAAGGTGCACAAGATCTAAAAAGAATGAAATACACACACACACACACGTAGACAGAGGCTTACATATATAGAAATTGACAGTGTGTTTTGAGAAAATTCAACCCCTTAAAACGTTCCCAAACCTCCTAATTAGGGTCATGCATACATTTCAATATTCCCAAATAACGGATAGGGGGGTCGGAAAACTAATCATGACACAATAGTCACATTTTATTACTTCTTTAAACACTTATTTTAAAAACTATAATTTATGGGTTTATGATTTCTGTGCCAGAATCCATACTGACTAAAAGGGTGAGGGGGAATCCTTATCACAGGAGACGACGGATAATGGGTTTCGGGGTGGGGGAAACCATGTTTTTATCACTAATGTGAACCAGCTTTATTAACCTACTTACCTGTTACATAATTTTCAACGAATCTAGTTACCCTTTTTACTTTACGAGTAAATGGTACATGGCATATGGTATTAGAAGGATAAGGAAGACAAGGATGGTGAACAAATTAACGGTTTTTTTTAGGAGGGGGTATATTGAGACCCCGTAAAACCGAAATTCTTGCCTTTTAGGGTAGTAGTGACCAACAAATGCTATCCGCGAAACGGGACTCGGCGGAAAATGGCTGTTGGCGAATTAGTCGAGCGCCGAGCCAGTGTCTCGGCTAAATAAAATCCTGCTTTCAATGATCTTTGTCTTTGTCTCTTTGTCTTGGATAAGAAATCCTTTTTGGTTTGTGTAAATGTCACAAAAATAGAATACCTCTTTAAGATTGCTACGTTCGTAATTAGATCCAAGTTGGCCAAGTTGGGCAAAAAGTTAGGGTCTCAATATACCACCCTCCAAAAAACCGTTAATTTGTTCGCCATCCTTGTCTTCCTTATCATTCTAATACCATATGCCTGGCATCCAGGGCTCCTATGTATACTCGAAACCAATACGATTGGTTCTAGGAGTAAAACATACCTGTATGCACTCCCTATAGATAACTTTAGGTGAACATAGTCTAAATTGTCTCAAATTGCTCAGAATCAGTTACTGAAATGCCTGAGACTACATCTAAAGTCTCGGTTGTCGTATGCTTTATTGTGATTGTTTTCCAACATTTTCGACGGTTTTAAGAAAATTATAATCAATTTTTATTAATAATATTATATATATAAAGATCCAAATAATTTCAATTTGTATCGTTTTGTAATGGCCTCTTCCCAACACGCCAAGTCAATGAACATCCCTTTTGGCGAAGACAAGTTGTTCGCATTTCTCAAAAAGGCGTGTCCAAAAACAACCCACAAAACCCACCACCATATCACTTTTTTTAAAAAATAAAAAAAATTTTCTTTTTCTTTTTTATATATATATATATATATATATATATATATATAAGAATATTAACATTAACATAACATTATTAAAACTTAAAAAACTACATAATTAAAATTAAATATGGAGTCTACAATTGCTTGTGATTTGTGTGCTACGGTTGTGAAGATGAGTGAGTTTATTGATCACTATGCCAAATGCTCCAAGCCTCGGAATGCCTTCGAAGTTTTAATGGCAAGTTCTGAAATAAGGTGTGACTTGTGCTACAGTATAGTGCCCAACTATAAATTTGATGAGCACTATAAAAATTGTGCAGAACCCCAAAATGCATTCAGCATTTTAATGAAAGAGCCCAAAAAAGGAATACAGCAGAAAACTAAACTTACACTAAAAAGCTTAAAATTTAAAAAAAAAAAAAAAAAGATCAAAAAAGAGAAATTTTATGCGATATTTGTGGTATCACTTATCAAGAGTCAAGGGAGCGTCCGTATATTTTAAGCGATAATCATAAAAATGCTTCGCTCAAAAAAGATAAAAATTAAAAACATATTTCGCATATTGTATCTAAATCTAAATTTCCCGTAGAAACGTACCGAATTAAATGCTCAAACGAAAATGTAATTGCGATAATCAATATTCAAAACACTGAGGTATTTTATTTCAAGTGAGCAATTTTAGCATTTCTAGCTAACAAGCAAAACCCCAAGAAAAGAAATATTCACGGGAACGAAACCAGCTAACTATCACATAAATATCAATGCAGAAGTCATTGTATATGAAGGAAAAAAAGGAATAAGTCAGTTCGAATAATAAAGACGTTAGCATTAATGTCTATGTAATTGATAATGACGGTAAGAAAATTGTTTGACCTACAGTTAAAACTCAAGAGCTTCGAACCAACCACGTAAATATATTAGGAATTAATAACTGTCAAAATATGCACTATGCCTACATTACGTGTATTAAAAGATTATGCGGTTCACAGCATTCAAAATCGCAATCAGCAAAATATTTTTGCTATAATTGCCTGCTGCTTTATATGACAACGAATACTAAACACAATAAGCTTGAATGTGGAAAAGTGGCTTCGTACTATCCTGAAGAAGTTATCACCTCCGGTGGTTATATATGCAGACATAGAGGCGGTTCTTCAAAACTATGAGATCTGCTAAAATAACCTGGCTACGTCATCAACAACAAAGGTGCAGAAACATTCAGCGTGTGCAGTATCTTTCTACATTGCACACAAATATGATCCAATTCTAAATGAGTTATGGATTTATGTAAATTATATTTAAAAAATCAACTTAATAAATTTGAAATAATTAATATTTTATAAAATTACAGGTGAAGATTGCATTAAGCAGTTTTGTAAAACTCTCAAAGAAAAGACTGAGTTTATTTTACAAGTATTGGGCTACAACAAAAAGTCCGAGTACAGATCCAATGAATTTGAACAAGAAGGAAATTGCTGTGCCTGTGAAAAGACAATCGCCGATGACGACGTAGGTCCTATTCATAAGAACTGTAAGCCTAAATATAAATTAAGTGATCCATTTTTTCCTGTAGTTTTTCATAATTTATTGAAATATGATATACACTTATTTATTACTGAATTAGAGGGAGATTTAAACCCTATTCCATGTAATAAATAATTGTACATAGCCCTTACACAAACAATTAAACTAAATGTGATAAATAGATATAAAATTAGGTATATAGATTCAGTACGGTTACAAAATTCTAGCTTAGCTATTGAATAGTTGAATAGTTTTGATACGTTTAATGATACTCAGCTTCCTGGCATTGATAGTTTTTCTAATTCCCCGAGCGAGGAAAATTTTAGTGCCGATGATAACAGTTTTGCGCAGAAAGTTTGGGACACATTTAATTGTAATACTTTAAAGGATTACTTAAAGCTTTACTAAGAAAGTGACGTTTTAATTTTAGCCGATGTATTCGAAAATTTTCGAAATATTTGTCGTAGAATTTATAAGTTAGATCCTATAAACTATGTCACTGCTCCCTCAATATCATGGGACGCAATGTTAAAGTTTACCAACTGTTTAGGTGAGGGGCCGTTGTGCCGCCGCTCATCTGAGCTTAAGAGCGCATCCGCGCTGAAGAGCGCATCCGCGCTTGCCCCTCTTTGTAAAATCTTGCACTCTCTCGAGTCCAACTGCAGCGGTCGGCCGTCGGCGATCTTCCGGTAGGCGGTAGCTTTTTATTATGTTAAGCTAGGTTATTTTAGTTCCATGTATGCAGCAGAATAAAGCTGACGGCCCTTGAAGAATACGCCATCGACCCCCCGACTTCTCCGGTTTAATTTGCGTTCGCGACGTTGGATTTTGTTCCTTCTGTGCCTTCTACAACCACTGGAATCTTTTTGCGGCAACATCGCCCCCCCCACATTTGGTCCTTCGAGCCGGATATTTAGGATATTTTTTCTACCAGCAGTTCCCGGCAGTGTTCCGTCAAAAGATAAGTACGACAGTTTTCCGTCTCCATCTTTCTGCCGGTCTTCAGCAGTGGTCCGAACATTAAATTTCGTTCATACGCTGCAAGATTTTTTCCTTCCGTGTCAACTCCAAGTCCGAGTTTTCCGACACAACGGCAGTTTGAGATTTTCTACTCTTCTTCGTCTTCAAATTCTGCAAATTTTTCCATCAGTCACCGTTTTGTGTGCTTCGCCATATTCCTAGCCGTTTTCGGCCTCTCCGTTATTTGCTATTCCGCTATTCGCTTGCCAACGGTCGAGGCATATGTGCATCCAATATACATACATACATATTTTTTAATGCACTTAATCCGCGAAAAATTGACCAAGTGAACAGTGAAATTGTGTGGTGACAAAAAGAAGTCATAATTAATATTGGCCAGCCGGTGTGAATTAGTTCCGAAAATTTCCGAATTCACCGAACTGTCTGGCGTAATATTTTTTTCCCAATCAGAGTCATTTTTTACACCACATAACTTTTCTTTTTTTTTCCCCAGTTATACAGTCCACTTATCAACGGTCCACTGTGCCACACATGCATATATGCCCCACATGCACTTACATACATACGTACTTGCATGCATGTCCATATATTTCCATATAATTTCTGCCTCCAATTTCAGGAAATACATAACTGATAAAATTAAATTAAAATAAAATTTGTTAAAAAAACCCACAGTTATAAAACGCCATTTCACTACAAATCCGTGATTGTGTCGCTTAAATTCTCAACCTTGCCGCCTCAGTAGCCTTGATGTGTTTTTTTGGTGCTTTTTATTCTTTTGTGGTGAACTACGTACAGGGTGCCGACGGCATACCCGGCTGCGTAAAAAATAAATTCAAGAAAATCAATTAATTATAAATTTATATTTTTATAATTAAAACTATTACAATTTATTTAATTACTAACATTATGTCCGAACTAAAGCAGAGGTTTCAATTCCACCCTTCCGAGCCGGAACACAATTAACAATTAAATCCGACAATTAGTCAAAAATTAATTATTATTAATTATTTATTTTTTGTTAAATCCAAGCCAATGTCACCGCCGGAAATAGTTAGGAATTCAATATCTACGTACGAGCCACATTTACATAAATATACATATATATGTAGATCGCCATCAATTCTTTTCCGAACGAGCACGAATTTTCCGGTACTTGTCCATTTTCCGTGCCTCCAGAGCTGCATCTACTCCGCATCAGGCAACATCCGCCTACAATCTCAAAAAACCTCGTCTCGTTTTGGGTTGTTTTGGTTCCTGAAGCTTTTTTCCACATTCGATTTGTGCCGCACACGACTTTCCTTTCGACATCGGCGCTGCTAGTTCCTACTAGTTCCTTGTAATCGCAATTCATCCGCGATCTCACCGTTCTCATCACACTAGTGTGACCGGCCACCGCTTCGAACGAGGCACCTATTGCGCAAGTCAGTCGACAAGCGCTGACCAGCTAATTGACTTTTGAGAATGCCCACGGGAGACGACAAAAATCCGCGTCCGATCCCAGTCATCCGTTTGGTCAGATCTCAATCCGCATCTCCGCGGACGCTTCTTTTGAAGCCTAAGGCGAACAGGGCCATTCCAAGGGCAAAGAGTGACGAATCCGTCAATACAATCCCCGGTCGTTCACAGAGGCAGACTCGCTCAGTTATGAAAATGGCTCAAAGCGCGGTCGAAGTGGCGCTGAAAAAGTTCATCGCCACAACAGATCGAATTAGCCAATTTGAGGCTAACATAAATACCACGAGCTCCCCAGAAACGGAAATAGGCTCCAAATACATGTGCGAAGTCCATCGGGACCAAATGCGGGCACTCTGGGAGAAGGTGGAGAAGTGCTATGAGAGCTGCACCGATTTGCTAGCCGTGTCCGACAACAATGCGGCCAACTCAACAGTGCTGCAATCGAAGTACAGCTACTGTTATTCCGTCTATTCGAGGTGTATTGCCCAGCTTCGGGAGAAAATTGCCTCCCAATCCACTCAGGCTTCCGTCAATGTCCACACGTCCGCGTCTACAGGCTGCCGGTTACCTCCAGTGGATACCGAGGTCTTTGCGGGTGATTATCTTCGGTGGCCCACCTTTAGAGACTTGTTTACGGCCATTTACATCCAAAACTCGCGGCTCACCCCGGTAGAGAAGTTGTTCCACTTGCTGTCCAAAACACGCCATTGTTTCTAAGGCTCCGCTTACCCATGAGGGGTTTGTCGACCCGCCATCGCACTCTGGAGGCCATCGACGACGTCAGGCCTAGTGGCTCCGGGCAATTTCCGCCAAGGTCGGGACTTCCTACTGCCCCTGCTCGGATGCTCAATTCATACGAGACTCTAGTGGTTCCGGGCCAAAAGGGCTGCGATCTCTATTCTAGGGAGAACCACCCTATTCGCTTATGTCCGCGTTTCCTAGAAATGGACGTAAATGGGCGCTCTGACTACATTAAGAGAAAACAGTTATGTTTGAACTGTTTTGCCCGACGGAACCAGCAGCGAGACTGCACGAACACCCATACCTGCTTCACATGCCACAGCCGATACCACACCCTCCTGCACCGCGGCAATCCGTTCGCTACCACTCCAAGTCCACCTACTCCAGCAAGGGCTCGACCCGCACAAACTGCCAGAAGCACAAACGGCTTAGAGGATCAGTCGGATGTGCAGGTGTGTTTCCCTTCCGGGTCAGAAGCCGTCCTACTGGGCACGGCCCTTATCAACGTGTGCCATTTGGGGTGCAGCTTCCAGGCACGAGGACTGATAGACTCAGGATCCGAAGCGATTTTCATAACGGAACGAGTGTTCAACCTTGTCAAGCTGACGATTCAAGCCCAAGTTTCCGGTCTTAATCAGACCATTTCCGGTCGCCGTCTAGACCCGGGCTACAATTAGAGACTGCGGCTTAGGTTCTTCCGCAGTTGGCAGGAAATCTGCCATCATATCCGATTCCGCGAGATCGTCTCAAGGGGCTGCCCAACATTCCCCTGTCGGACGCCAACTTCTTTGAGAGCTCCCAAGTCGATGTGTTAATAGGAGCTAACATCAGCGGGTCGCTTCTCGGTCAGGAGACCATTTTTGGATGGGTGCTGACAGGCCCATCATCTCCAGCCAACCCCGGCAGCGTGTCCGATTTTTCAACACGAGTTGCCCGTAGCCTCGGTGACTCACTGGATCAGCTCCTCACCAACTTTTGGGAGGTGGAAGATGTGCCCACATAGATCAGTTCGGAATCGGATTCAGTTTGCGAGCACAATTTTATGCAGACGACGAGAAGAGACGAGTGTGGCAAGTACGTTGTGACGCTCCCCTTACGCGACCCCAAGCAGAAGGGTTTCGAGCTATCGGCTTCACGGTCCTTTGCTCTTGCTCAGTTCCTGAGTAATGAGCAGCGCCTGAAGAGGGATCCGCCTCTTAAGGCCCGCTATGACTCGGAAATCCAGGAATACATCGACTTAGGCCACATGACAGAGGTCTCTCCCACGAGCAGTTCCGCTAACTACTATCTTCCACATCATGCCGTCTTCAAGCCCGAAATCATTGGTCACCAGTCATATTCAGCACGATGTCACAGGAGAGCAAATGTTCTCGAGGTACACAGTCCTACCGATACCGAGTCTGCAGATCCATCCTTTGAAGAAATGCGCTTTCTACGTCTCAGTGGCGAGAAGCGGCTCCGGGCGGTTCTCGTGAACCGGTATTGTGTCGGCGTGGGGACTGCTGTTGAACGTGTGGTCAGGATCACCACTCGCTGCTGCACCTCGTGGAGAAGCCGCGGGCTCGGCGCCAGCCGCGTCAAGAAGAGCACCGGTCACGGAGCGCGGGAGACAGTACACGGAGTGTCTCAGCTGGCGCTCGGCCGTCGTCCGCCAATTCCTGGCGCGGTTCGGTTGCTTCTCGGCCTTCATCCGCCGGGACCCGGATCTTCGACACGGGGGCCCTTATCGACCCGTGTACGCCCTCGAGCTGCATCGTCACATCGCTAGCGGCGTGTTTCCGTCTGCCCACTACCAGCGTGGGGGACGAACAAGTTTGTTCGGCCACCGTGGGTTCCAAAAAGTTCGTACGCCGTCTCGAGAGCTGAGCGAGGCGGTGCGTGCCCACTTCCGAGGCGTGACTTTGGCGGATGAGCGGTTCTATCTGCCAGCGGCGATCTCCGTTGTCCTGGGCGCGGATATGTACCCGCGTATCATGCAGCCGGGCTTCCTGAAGATCCAGGACGGGCTGCCGGTGGCTCGTAGCACAGTTTTTGGATGGGTTGCAGCGGTCGGCTGTCGGCGATCGTCCGCTCTGGCGGTAGCGGCTTTTTCTTATGTTAAGCTAGGTTATTTTAGTTCCATGTATGCAGCAGAATAAAGCTGACGGCCCTTGAAGAATACCCCATCGACGCCCCCGACATCTTCTTTTCGAGCCTCCGGGTTAATTTGCGTTCGCGACGTGGGATTTTGTTTTTTCTGTACCTTCTTTTTGAGGCAACGATGTTGCCCCCCACACCAACGTACACTTAGAATTAATAAGTGATGGGGATATGTATAACTTTTTAAAAAGAGCTGTCAGAGGAGGTTAACTCAATGCAGTCAGAGAATTTCAATAGCAAATAATAAGTACTTAAATAACTTTGATCCTTGTAAAAGAAATTATTTCATAAGTTACATTGACGCTAATAATTTATATGGATGGGCTATGAGTCAGCCATTACCACTTTCACGGTTTAAATTTTTAACTAGGGAAGAAATCGCATTATTTGACTATAAAACAAGAGGAAACGCTATAGTCGAGTGCCGCGACTATAAGATACCCGTTACTGTCTTACACAATTTTAAAATATTAATTTTGCTAGTGGAAATTACTTAAGCGCCACCTATTGTCGGAGAAAGCATTTCGAGGAACTGGTAGTGATGTCACTGCCCATGTGAGGCCTTATAACCTAAATTTCTTCATAAGTAGCGAAAAATGTTCCGATTTGAAAAATCTTTGCGAAATCGATAGATATAAACAGAAAAAAGTTATACAACGTCAAACGAAAGCATTCATAATATTATTGTAGACGCCACAGTGTTCCGCGGTTTGTAGGCGTTAGAGTGGGCGTGGCCGGATAAAAACTTGTGGGAAGTTGCAGTGGCATCCCTAAAATACGTATTCTTAAGCCTAACTTTCTAGCTTTTTTAGTTACCGAGATTTTTGCGTTTTCGGTTTTTCGGGTTTCGTGGGCGTTAGGGTAAGCGTGGCTAGATGGAAAAAAAAACAATTCGCATTTGGGGCATCATAAAATCTACATGTTAAAACCGAAAATTCTATCACTTATAGTTACCGAGATATCAGGTTTTCTTGAAAATGCGAAAACCGTCTTTTGAGCTTGGTGGGCGTATGGGTGGGTGTGGCCAGTACCACTTAAGGATGCGCTGGCATCCAAAGTTTATACATACTGAATTTCAACTTTCTAGCTCTAATAGTTTCCTAGATTTTAGCGATTTTAGTTTTTCCCGATTTGTGGGCGTTAGAGTGGGCGTGGCAGGATGCTAAAATAAACTTGCGCTGTCCCGGGATCTCAAGAATCTTCATGCTTAATCTGAACTTTGTACCTGCTATAGTTCCTGAGATCTCAGCGTTCATATGGACGGACGGACAGACGGACATGGCTCAATCGACTTCGCCATTGATCCTGATCAAGAATATAAAGACTTTATAGGGTCGGAATCGCTTCCTTCTATCTGTTACATACTTTTCAACGAATCTAGTATACCCTTTTACTCTACGAGTAACGGGTATAAATATATTATCTGATGGTGATGTAGGATATATGTTAGAAGTTGACCTGGAATACCCTACTAATCAACATGACTCTTATAATTAATTGCCTTTTTTGTCCTGAAAATAAAGTTCCCCCAGGTAGCAAGCAGGCCAAACTGATAGCAGACTTAACTCACAAAAGTGGGTACATAATTCATTTAAAACAGCTTCAGCTTTGTTTACAGCATGGTTTGATTTTGCGAAAAATTTTAAGGATTTTGTCATTTACACAATCATGCGGGTTAAAGCCCTATATTGATTTAAATACAAATCAAAGAAAATTAGCACGAAATGACTTCGAAATAAATTTGTATAAGTTAATGAATAATGCCGTAAACGGAAAAACTATGGAAAATGTTGAAATGCATCGTAAAGTAGTTCTAGTAAAACATTGTTAGTCAAGACAAAATTCTCCAGGCTTTAGGCAACGTATAGCTAGAAATGATTTCCATAGCGTTGAGTTATTTGGAACCGATTTAGCGGCAATTGAATCGACACCATCACAAATAATGTATGATAAGCCAATATACATAGGAGTAGCAGTTTTAGGATTATCAAAGTGGCTTATTTTATTTTATGACTTTTATTACGACTTTCTATTAGTTAAAAGTCCATCTACGAAAATAATATGTATGGATACAGACTCCTTTATTTTATCATCTGAAGATGATTTTTATGAGACTATAAAATCAAATCGTAATCGCTTTGATACCTCAAACTATGTGCTAGAAAATAAATATCAAATAATTCAGGCTAATAATAGAGAACCGGGAAAAATGAAGGATGAACATGCTTTTGCTGGTCTTAAAGCTAAGGTAATTCTTGTGTAGTTGCAGAGGAGAATAATAAGACATAATCAATTCAAAAAATTAAAGATGTTAAAAAATCAGTTATTAAAAACTAAATAATATTTATTAAATATAAAGAAAACATTTTTTTTTGTATAATTTAAATTGTTTTTCAAGAAAAAATTGAAAATAAATAAATGCCAAACAATATATCTAATTGCGTTTTATTACTTAAGAATTTTATTTACAGGAATCCACGAGTTGTGACTCGAATCAATTCCGCTCCACTTAACGAATAATTGATTTTTTTTTTTGAGTATTTTTTCTACTAGGAATGCATTCTTATCTTTCAGTTTTTGAAGTTCCTGCTCATAAAATGATTCCTCAATAGAGTTGCCTCTGTAATCTTCTTTCTCATATGTGACTGGATATGTAGACTCAACTTTTGTAACTTTAAAAACCTCCGTTGTCCAATTAGGTTCATATCCCTTCATAAACGCTACTTATTCGAACAAAATCATCTACAGAAAATTTATGTTTTGAAAAAACTTTTGGGAAATTATAAACCGTTCTCAAAATAAACTCCTCATTTTTAATGCAAACATCAACTGGGTTCATTTTAATGGTTCGGTGATATGAATGGTTATACTGGTTTACAAGATATTTTATGTTATCCTGTAATTTCCCTGCATACTAAATATTTTCCACATGCGATGTTTTAATTTTCGATTAAACCGCTCGCATATGGAAGCCTTAAGATGTGTGAAAGTATGATAATGATTTATATTAAATGTATCCATTAATGTTTTAAATGTTGAATTAAAATTCTTTTCCCTGATCTAACTGAATATTCTTAGGTTTACTTTTACTCGCCTTAAAGTACAGTTCTCATTGCTTCTGTAACATCCAGTGCGGACTTTGTCTTTACAGCTTCAGCGTATGCATACTTTAAGAATGTGTTAATAACAGTCAATAAATATTTATACCCTCTATTTTCTTTCCTAAAGGGTATCATTTCAACTAAAGTACATCTCTTTTTAATTCGTCACGCATCTTTTTAGAAATTTGAAAACATAATAGTGTTAAATCTACTTTATCGAAAGTGCCCTCTAAGTCATCTAGCTGAATATCATAATTTTGTAATAAAACACACTTAGGAATAATATTATTATAGTAAAGATATACCACTTGTTTTCGTAATATTGAATTCCAACATAGGAAGGTTGTTAAAAAATATTCCTAGTCTTAGTAAAAACCGCCAGGACTCAGAGTCAAACTTAATTTTGTTGCCATACTGATTAATTACAAAAACCTACTGGTTATCCGATTTCCGATTTCGGTCATACTGGTCCGGTTTCAACTGAATATATTCCTTGTATGTGAGGAGTTGCATCCATTCGTCTTTACCAAATCCAACGAAATTACTTTTACTATGCTGCATCCAAATCAAGGGGAAACATTTTTTAGAAGTGGATAAACCACATTTCAACTTTAAATTATGTACAACATAGTATTTGAATCCGAAAATGACCTCATGGTCCTGTTTCTTTCGTGAAGTTTTATTTCTTTTCGTTACACACATGTCTATTAGGTAAGAGCACTTTACTTTAACTAAAACTTTATTCTAATCTGTCCGGTATAAAAAGGAAAAGGTCTTTACGTGCATACCCTCAGTCCAGTTCAAAATTTCAAACCATCATGAACACTGTAGATCGTAATTCAAGCGTTATTGTTGATTTTCAATATTTATTTGGAAACAACAAACAAATTTTTGTTAAGGAGCTTGCATTCATGCCAGCAGGAAAAAGGAAACTCTTAAGCAGCAACACTTAAAACAAGAAAATATAAACGGATTGGAATGGTCCGCTGGAGATATACCATATACAGCCCTAGAAGAAATTCTCTCACCACTCAATAAGTATAGTTCAATTATTGTTCGTAGTGAAATTAAAAAAAAATGTATCAAAGTATTTGTCAGCGACCATAATCGATTTAGATATCGGAAGAAGCTTAACCCAGCTACCCAATGTTTTCACCAATTGTAAAAATCATAAAGTTACAAAATCACATCTAAGTGCTCTTAAAAAGTATAAAAATGCATTGCGATATCTCTCATGTCCAAAAAGTACCCTAAGCTCTAAGAGAAAAGTTCTTATTCAGAAGGGTGGTTTCCTACATATTCTAATAGTTCATTGCTTTCCGGAATTTTTGGAAAATTTTTAAAACATGAATAAAAATAAACATAACCTAAGCAAAGTAATTTTAATGCATCCCAACGCATTTCAGAAACTGATAAACAATGACCGCGGAAATGAACTAATTGATATAAAATTTTTACCAATTTTAAATAACAATAAAATAAGTGATTATGACAAATGGATTAAAATACGTCAAGAATTAAGCTACTACCAAAACAAAAAACGTCATAAATCATTTAACTTCCGAAATATAGTTTCAAAACCAACCCCTATGTCTAAAAGAACTAATGAAACTCAAACATTAGATGGGGATAATACAAAACCTAATACTTAAGAATCAGTAATAAAATATGAAGAAACACTACCAAATAATGTAGTCTTGACAAATTTAACAAATGATAGCGATGAAGGAGACCTTAATACAGAGGAACGGCCAAAGTTGTTAAACGAAAAGCGCAAATTAAGAGAAACTTCGCTTTTAGACGATAAAGAAGATATTAAAAGGAGAGCAGTGACAAAAGTGAAGCTTACTGATCAACAACGTAAATTATGGGTAAACCTTAAGAAATATAAAATAGATTAAAATCCATTTTAAAATCTTAAATATGTGTCTGGCCGTAAAAAGGTAATAAGATCGGTTCGTACTAAAAATCGAATAGGAAAAAACAAAATGAATTGGATTTCTTATCAATAGTGCTTAATTTAAATAATAAAAATGGGGAATTTAGATGAAATGTTTATCACATGGCTCAGTAATTTTTCAATGAATGTATTTCCTGATAACGTAAAGTGTGCATTCACAAACATTGTAAATATCTCACAAAACATGAACAATGATTGGGAAGTTGGTATTATAGACATGTATCTTAATAATTATATTAATCAAACATATAATAAAGAAATACATATACATGAAGAAACTGAATTTGTTAGTTTAGTAAATGCTGGAACGTTTAGATATAAAAATGTAAGCGTTGATTCAAAAAACCCGGGAAATGGGTTGATTTTTATTTATACCGACATAGTTAAACCAAGATCAGTAGGATGTAGAAAACCTCGATGTCTTCGAGTAATGTATTATAATGGAAAAGAAAAAAATATTCAATTTAAAAATATTGAATATTATCCTTTAGATATCTGGTCTCCAAATGAAATCTCAATACTTATCACTGATTCAAACGGATATAAGGTTCCATTTGAAACGTCAACAGTTTCGATTTTTGTTACTCAACATTTCAGAAGAAGAAGGACTTTGTAAAGTCTATAAATAATACGGGCTTAAATATTATAATAAAAACAGTCATCATGGTGTAATCTTATCACGAATATTATTTAAACCAATGTGGTGGCGGTTTAAGCAATATTGAAAGTCTTTATGTATCACCACCAATAGTTCAACAAGGACGAGGAATCGGGAACTTTTTTAGTGGTCTTTTTAATTATATCAAACCACTTTTTCTTTCGGGTATAACTGCTATAAAAAGTCAGGCTGGTGCTACTGGAAAGGCTGTAATCAATGAAATCGGGAAACCCTTAAGAAATATCCTACAAGAACAGAGTAAAATTGCTTTGAAAACTTTATCCGATAAGGCGATCGATAACATAACCCGATTTCAAAACGGAGAAGGAAAAAGAAATAAAAAGCGATGCACAAGAAAAAAACGACATCATTTAACATCCAAGCAGCAGAGTAAACATACCAAACCGCCTCATAAAAGAAAAAGAACTATAAGAAAATTAAATATTAGCGACATTTGTTTGCTCCACACCCAACTCAAAGTTCCATTATAAAAACTGAAGAAGTTTCATATAACCCAATTGCTTCTTTAGATGGAGCATCATCAATCGAATTTGTTTGCTGAGGAAATGGTGAAACATATCGTGACTTATCAAGTGTTTATTTACTTACAAAAAGTGATAGCACCGGCATTGAGGGAAACGATTGGCATTGGACAGCTACCTAATTTTCTAGCCTTTTGTATGGTTAAGAACCGTTCCGGAAACCGGGGGTTAGATCAATTTCATTTTGAACATTTTAAAATTTAACGCTTTAACTTATTGGTCAATGGAGTTCAAGTTCCTTCTCAGGCTTTGCAGTTTGATTACTCAAATGGTGAAAATGTTCAGAGCTCATGAGGATATAATATGCTATTCAGGTCTAGTGGGATAAAACATTATGATCGTGGTCTACAAATTACAAAGGAAATGTTTGATACAAACAGTTTTATATTAGCTTTTGACCTAACTGCCGATCATTCAAGTTCGACTGTCTGTGCTAATTTAATAACCCTTCGAATCGAAGGAAGCTTCTCAGAACCACTTTCTGAAGCAGTTACTTGTCTGGTGTACTGCGAATTCGATTCCATGATTGATATTGATAAGCATAGAAACATTCGATTACTTCTTTAACATGAATACATTACAAATTAAATATATGCTATCAAAGCATAAACAAACACAAACGATTTTTGAAGGAGTTTTCCCTTCGGACCAGTTACCTAAAACTATAAAAAAGTATCCTGCTTTTATTATTGCGAATACCGATCCTTCAGACAAGCCTGGAACTCATTGGATTGCCTTCTATTTTGATAGCCCTAAGTCAGCAGAATGTTTCAATTCATATGGTCAATATCCGCAGAAAAAGAATTCATTTTTTTAATCTTAACTCCTAGGCTCAATAACAAAACTTCAAACTGCATCAAGAAGACTTCAATTTGTTTTGCATGCATTTTTGTAAGACTTGTAACTTGTTAAGGTTGAACTAAGACTGATTTTTGATAAAGAAACTCAATCTTTTATAAGGGAAATTTCTTATTTACTTCATTTATTTACTGATACGAGGTGTGTTCAAAAAGTAAGGTGACTCTTCAAATTTCGCGAATTTCAAATTTTTCGATTATCGAAACCTTTTAGAAGTTATACGAGTGTGTTCAAAAGTAAGGTGACTTTTCAAATTTCAAATTTTTCAAATTTTTCGATTATCTTCAGTTTTGGGAACAAGAAAAAGTCACATGGGGCCAAATCCGGTGAATATGGTGGCTGAGGCATTATTGTGGTGTTGTTTTTGGCCAAAAAATCCAAATCCTTTGATCCATATTTTTCGATAGCAAAAAATCGCCGAGCTCGCAAAACAACTTGTAACTTTACGCCTCTCACAACCAAACAAAAGAGGATGTTCCATTGTAAACTTGGTACAGATGTTAGGGAAGAGTGTACCAATATAACAAAACAAAAAAATCGATAATCGAAAAATTTGAAATTCGCGAAATTTGAAGAGTCACCTTACTTTTTGAACACACCTCGTAAATTCAATTTTGAGTACAGATATATCTATTCAGATCTTTTCCTTTATATTCCTTATGAGAAATTCCGTTCTCAGTCAATTTCTTAAATGGTGTCTTAGTTGAAAACTTGTTTACATAATTTTTTTTGTAGAAATATCCAAATATCTTAATTTCCTTATTGGTTTAATAAAGGCATATTTTAGTTTCGTAAGGTGTTTTCCTTAATTCACATCCAGTGATCTTATACTCAAACCCAATACATAGATTTTAAATTTTCGTATAACCAATAACAGGCTTCGATTCATTTAAGGTCTCTAAGAAATCCTATGAGGAATAAGTACATTAGGAAGGATTATATACATAAAGAAGTGTTTATATACCATTTTTGATTGGTGAGAGATTGAAGTCATGGTGTTCTAGTCACTAGTCGTTGAATACTAATTTGTTACATAAATAACGTGGTCTTTTATACATGAAAGAATATACCCATATCACTCTTTCATGTACAAATTATTTATATATATATGTATATAGTGACATATCCATTGCCATGCACATGTCCACACACCTCCACGTTAATCATAAGCAAGATATAAATACCTTATATGTAAACTTAATCGACCATGGAAAATGAAAAGATAAACATTCCCAGACCTTTATCTAAACATCCCAGACTTTTATAAACACAGACAGATCGCAGGCCTAAATTCATTTCCCACACTGCGACTGAAAAACAAGAGAGTCTTATTACTCAGACTCTTAGACTAAACATTCACACCGAAATTTTCCATAGACGATCAAGGTTAAAGTAGGAGTCCTGTTACGGACAATTGAAAAGAGAAATCTTGTATTCAAGAGTATATAGATATAAGAAAGTTCTCTCAGAAAACATAATAATTGTAAAAGCCCAAATCCAAGGCTTCATAATAATTTAAGACTTAAGATTAAATCAGTTTCTTACAGTTAACGCTCGAGGATAGTTATCATCGGTACGCGTTCATGCAATTAAGGGAAGTTTATAAACTAAGTGCACTACTGTAAAACTCAACACCCAGTGAAGTTCAGGTCAAGACACGAGATTGTTCGAGTCGGTGTTCTTCATCAAAGAATCTTGTAATAATTCGGTTTAATAAAAATAAAATTATATTTTTTAAACTTACGAATATTCAAGCATATAAATATATATAATATTATATAATATATACAGGTATACAACATAGTTAAAGTATATAATATACAAAACTTGATTTAAAACCCTTTAAAATATATGTATTTCTTATAAAAACTCAGTTCAGTTTCACATTAAAATTGGCAAGTTTCATTGTGAGTTATGCTCAGAATCAAAATCTTTCACTACGCGCAACAGTCTAAAAGTGCATACCTTAAAAGTACACAACCTTAGCTATAAATAATCAAAGTCCTTTTATTACTACTGTTATTTCTGATGATAACATATGAAGTTGATGCATGATGCTGAATTAAAAAGTATAAATAAAACTAAAGAAAAATATCTAATAAAGAACAAGAACTTTAGATATTGAATTTTATAAAGTGTTTTATTTCATAATATTTTTAGAAAAATAATACACATATTAGCAGTCTAATCTTAAGAGAACATCCAGTATAACAGTATCCTGGTCGTCATTCATAAGTTGGTGATATATGCTCCGTGGTTTATTTTTATTTATCTCATTAAAAATGTGATCATCATTCGGAAATAGGACTAGGCTCTGGCTCATCCAAATCAAACGTTTGAGCACACTGCATATGCTTATAACAGTCTTCGCTTTGGTCAAGCGGAATTAGTTTTCTTAAAACTTCCTGTGTATTTTTCCCCATAGGAAAATCATCGAAGCATAAAGGCTGGTTTCTACGAACAGCGGGATAGTTTGTGTACAATCTCCATGCAACAGAGACTTTCCCTTTCTATGTTCACTTGATAAGAACGATGCCCGATGGTTCCGCGAATGTAAATACAGGTGTGTGGGAAATAATGGTCGGAGCACCGTCAATTGCAATAAATATTTTATTTTCTGACTTATAAGTAACCAGAATCGGTCATGCACAAGTTTTATGAAATAAACATTTTCCCTTTATATACTTACTTGTAACCATATTAAAGTCAGCATTTGCATTCGGTCATGCACCAATCAAAAATTCTGAAGCCTTAAGCCGAGAGTATCTAGAATATAGGCCATAGGCTGATTATAATACAACAGTCTTACATTTAACTGAATTGGTTTTAAAATTTTTAAAACCTTTATTATAATACTTAAAAACTGCAAGTTTTCATTAAAACTCTTAAAAATAAATCTTTCACGCTTCGTTAACTTCCGCTAGCAAAACAAATATTTTAAAACTGTATAACAAAGTATCCGGTATCTATAGTCGCGACTCTCGACTATAGCGTCCTTCCTGTTTCATTTTATTTTGTCAAGGAACCAAGACAAACTGGATATCTTGGTATATACATATATGCTCATATTATGTAACCATAATCAAACCAAAATAATCACTAGCCTAACTATTACTATATTTACATGAATGAATTTTGTTAATTTATGTTTTGACTGATAAAATTTAAAATACAAACGAACAAACACAAAAAATATTGTGTTGTGTGAGATGGGGACAAAGCCAAAGAGAAAACGATCTCTCTCGGGTGTCCATATTGTTCACCGACTTCGGCGCTTAATTTACTTGAAATTGTCATCAGCTAAGTTTTTGCTTCACCTTCTTTTTTCTATCAAAGGGCATTATTTTACAAGGATGCGAAATTCCTTTTATCGATTTCGTTCACAATAATTCAAAACTATGGAAAATATTAACTGAACCTCCCAGGAACAACATTTATTTTAATTAAATATTATACTAATTTTTATTTAATCTACGAAGTAGACACTATTCACCTCGTTATTCTATGTCAAATTATATTGTACGGGTGATTACTTGGCCCAAAGCTGGTGCTCAATAAGTTAAAAACAATAGTGGTACTTCCAGTGACGACGATGGCTCACTGCAATAGAAACTGAAGAAATTGAAAATCAAAAAATTTTAAAATAAGGAAAGAAGGTCGACATTGTTTCTATAATTAATCACACGTTACGAATATAAACTTTATTGAAAAGCAAATTTCCTTTCAAAGTGGTTTTAATGAAATAGAAAAGCTAGATGACAAAGCACTTCATAAAAAAGGAAGCCATCAATCATCGGTCTTTGTCATTAAAAGCAAACTATTTAAAAGCTATTAAAGGATGCAGAAAGGATAGAGGTCAATTGTAATTCCGTTGTAGCTGATAATAAATAAATAAAACTACATAAGTGATCTTTAAATGGTTTTATATGGACTTACGATAAAATTGTTTGTTATTTCCTGTTGTTCAGTAACGATTCGCTGTAAAGACTGCAGCTCGCTCTTTAAAAGTTTTAGTCTCGCAACTCGCTCAAATATCTCTGACTGATAAACTTCCTTACTCTGGTGCTGATTGTTTATGGTTTTAAATCGATTGTAAGTCCCAATAGCTCGTAGTTTTTCTGTATCGACATCTTTTCCAAGCAAATAAGATAAGTTACAAAAATCCGAGGCAAACTTCTTAAAACTGTTTACATATTTAGAATACTTTTCGCACTTATTCTTATACTTTATTCTGTTATCAGTAAAGCTGGGGTTTTCAACTCGTAGTCCGTAAATATCATCTTTAAACAGCCCAAATCTTTGAAGTTCCTCCATCTTAATGGGAGAGTAAATTAGAACTGTTGCCTTTCCTTTTGATATGGTTATTGATTCGTTGCTATTGACAACTTGTATATAAGCCTTATACGAATAATAACTAAACACTACTGTTGTAAAAATGTTGGCCAAAAATATACCGAAAAAGTCAAACTATTTATATAGCAATTATTAAACCCAAATATTTAACTTATGTTTATAAATAATATAAAATGTTTGGGCAGAAGTGGAGTGAACTTTAAAATTAAACCCATTTCTGATTTTTAAAGATAATAAATTTTCTGAACTTAAGTGTATTTTTATTTAAACTTGAAAACTCAGTTTCAGAAAAAAATGTAAGAATTTTAGAAAAAAAGAGGAAGTATACACAGACGTTTGGATTATATAAAAAAAAGCCCCCGCTATTTGGTGCATCACTTTGAGCCTATAATCCTTCTCCACCAACAGGCTAGCGGTCCAGTTCGAGTTCTTAGAGAGGTACTTAGTTTTATACCCTTTACTCGTAGAGTGAAAGGGTGTTAGATTAGTTGAAGTAGAAGGAAGTATGTATAATCTTTAGATTCCAGCGCATCTTATAGCGTTACTATTATCCGGCCACACCCACCCATACGCCCACCAAACTCAATAGACGGTTTTGCATTTTCTAGAAAAGCTGATATCTTGGTAACTAGAAGAGATGGAAATTTCGGATTAAGCTGGTAGGTTTTAATGATGCTCCCAATGCAAATGGTTTTTCCGATCAAGACACGCCCACAAACCGCGAAAAATCAAAAATGCAAAAATCTCGAAAACTATTAGAGCTACAAAGTTGTGCTAAAGAATACGTATTTAAGAGATGCCACAGCAACTTGCCACGAAGTTGCATTCGACCACGCCTACTCCGACACCCACAAACCGCGAAAAACTGTGGCGTTTATAATATTATTATGAATGCCTTCGTTGGACATTGTATAACTAATTTCTGTTAATATCTATCGATTTACCAAAGATTTTTTGAATCGGAACATTAGTTCGCTATTTATGAAGAAATTAAGACATAAGGCCTCACATCGGCAATGACATCACTATCAATTACTCAACATGCTTCCTCTGACAATAGGTGGCGCCTTGTGAATTTCCACACTTTCTTATAGTCGCGGCACTCACTATAGCGTTTCCTTTTGTTATTTTTAATTTATGAAAATAATGTTTGACTTCTGTTGAATTTTCGTCTTGTAATTCAATTTGTCTTGAGAAATAATTAAACGGTCTTTCGATAATTGCGATATAGTTTGAATTATCTTCCTTAGCGCTGTGTATAGTTGCATTGTTGGAATTATTATCTATATCTCCGAACATGTTTTCTTCAATTGTAGACCCAAGATACGGCGTCTGCTACTTAATTTTCTTTTCCATGAAGATATTTGGTTTTGCTAAGTATTTCAAAAGGCCTTTCGATTAAATAAGATCTTAAATATTTTGTTGCCCAAACGATTGTTTGAAAGTTCCTTTTCTATCGTGGCATAATTAATTTCATGTTTGTTTAAAGTTCTACTTGCATAACATATTGGTTTGTGATTTTGTGATAATATTACTTGCTATATTACTTGCATCCGTTGTTAGAGAAAAGGATTTATAAAAGTCGGGGTTAACACGTATTGGGTCTGAAGTGATAAGTACGAAATAATGTTCCGATTTGAAAAATCTTTGGAAATTCGATAGACATTGATAAAAATATTATGTGCACAACTTTTTAGCTCTTAAAGTTCCCGAGAATTTCGCATTTATGGTTTGGCGGAAAATACAATTCGCATAAGGGGCATCATAAAAACCTACATTCTTAACCCGAAATTGTTATCACTTTTAGATGCCGAGATATCAGATTTTCTAGAAAATGCGAGAACTTTTGAGTTTGGTGAGCGTATGGGTGGGTGTGGCCGGATAAGAGTACCACTATAAGCGCTGGCATCCAAAGATTATACATAAAGAATTTCAACATTCTAGCTCAAATAGTTCCCGACATTTCAGCGATTTTAGTTTTTCGTGATTTGTGGGCGTTAGAGTGGGCGTGGTAGAATGATGAAATAGACTTACGCTGCCCAGGGACCTCAAGAATCTTATAGCCTAATTTCAACTTAGTATCTGTTATAGGTCCTGAGATCTCAGCGTTCATACGGTCGGACGGACGGACTTCGCTATTGATCCTGATCAAGAATATGTATTCTCTATAGGGTTGGACACGCTTCCTTCTATCTGTTACGAATTTTTCAACGAATCTAGTATACCTTTTTACTCTACGAGTAAATATACAAGTAAATATACTAAACAGTCTTTGGTGCATTTTTAAGACCAAATGGCATACGAGTATATTCGTAGTGTCCACGCTTAGTCGAGAATGCTTTTTTAGCTATGGAATTTTGGTGAAAACCATATGGAACATATGGATTTGGTGAAAACCTTTGGCTAAATCAATTGAAATATTAACATTTGCCAAGATTATCTAATATTTCATCCATTCTGGGAATGGGGAACTATTCGTTGATCGTTATCTCATTTTGATTTCGATAGTCATCATCTAGTCGGAATTTTTGTTTGCTGGAAGCATCGGTTTTTTGGGCACAACCCAGATGGGTTAACAGTAAGGATATTTCGACTTACGAATTATTCCCAGTTCTATCACCTCTTTTGTCGGTTTTTTAACTTCTTCGTCAACACTTTGAAGGTATTTATATGGTTTGCGATAAACCGGATCATCGTGTTGTGTTTGGATCGAATGTTTTATTGTACTAGTGAAAGTCAAATTTTCGCCTTCTCTGTACTAGATGTCACTATATTCATATAGGTCCCTTTTTAAAGTTTCGATTTCTTCACTATTAAAGTGTTCCAATCTATGCTCGTTACATTCTTTTAGTTCGTTATCAATAGCAATGTCGGAGCAGTCAGCTACCTAATACCAAAATTATGGTTTGCAATAGGTTCAGCATCACGGTATGCTGAATTATCTCATTTTATCTTAGAACAAGGCGAGATTAGCGCTCGCGAGCCCTCAGTACAATGGCAACTACGCAGGAAATTCTTGATGGCGTTTTGATCCACCTCACCTCTAGTAGAAGTCATCACACCACACTTATTGCTTCGTCTTCGACATTGTCATTGTGTATACTATGTGAGTCCAAGGAGAATTATTAGGATTGACTCCAACTCAGCGCTACAACGAAGTAAAAAGGATGCACCATTGCTTAAATTGCATACGGAAGGGACGCAGCTAAAGGCAATGCAGATCTTGTAGCTGTAGGAACTGCCACCAGAAGCATCATACTCTTCTGCATATGCAATCGTATCCCATTGCTGCCCTTCCGCAGCCTGGTCCTGAATTGCCGCCACATACCTCATCTCTAGTTTATGTAGCCTTGCCCAAACCACGACCAGTAGCTTCGACGCAATATAATACCGATTACGTCAACTTCGTCACCTCTCGTTTCGCAAATCAACTGCAACTCCAAATCCATCGCTCAACCATCTCTATATCAAGGATCGGCGAGTCCTCGCTAGCATCGGATGAGTCGGTTCAACATTTTTTCCTTCGTTTAGGAAACCACTTGCCCACTCTGCAGAAAACCAGACTTGGCTGGATCGTCTCAGGGGGTCTAAAGGTAGGAGCCTATACTCGCTTATCCTTAGTTCCATCCCTTCAGGAGCGGAGCAAACGGCGCTCCCCCGAGCACAACTTACAGCCAGGCAGCATGGTGCTAATCAAGGCGGACAATTTACCTCCCTTGCGGTGGCGCCTCGGCAGGGTGGAGAGCACTGTCTCCGGGGATGACGTCGTCGATCGAGTTGCGGTGATCCGCACTAGCTCTGGATTGTGCAAGCGAGCAACAAGGAAATTGGCTGTCCTGCCCCTCGAGACCACTTCGCTTGGAAGTATGGCTCTTCCAACGGGGGGAGTATGTCGGAAGCAGTCAGCCAGCTAATATAAAAATTATGGTTTACAATTTGTTCAGCATCACTGTATGCTGAATTATCTCATTTTATCTTAAGACAAGCCGAGACTCGCGAGTCGACGATCGCTCGGCTCGCCCACACACATTCGTTTTTTATCGCTGTAGAAACGCAGTCGCAGCGCTGCTAAAATAAACTTTTGAAAATACCTTTCTCGGCCTTTTCTTTTTCACCGTTCAGGGCACCGCATTTTTCGTGATATTTTAATTTCAGAAACAGATGTCATAAATTAATGCCCTCCTCAAAACAAGCAAAATTGACTGATTGATCTTCCGTAGAAGGCGGAGTAACGCATTTTGGTGCGGTCTTCTCCTTAGCAATGCTATCAAGCACGAATTTATAAGATTTAAAACCGAGTGTAATTGTTTTGTTTTCATAATTTATTATTGCTTTAGCTGCTTCTAAATATTGACTGCCCAACAAAATATCGTACTGATTTGAAAATTTATGTTAATAAAATTTCTGTTTAAACAGGCCTATTTCAGATGATTTTATTGTAATACATTTGTTTGTAATACTTTCAACCTGTCCTCTAATAATGTATACTAATAGGTTTTCTTTCTTTTCTTTTAGTTTTGCAAAATTACTGTTCATGATATTGATAGATGAGCCTGTGTCTATCATTCCTTTGTAAGTTTTATTTTTAAATGTTAATTTTACATATGGATGGTTTCTTCTGTTTCCGAAGCTATTTGATGAAAATTCACATCCATCATTCTTTGCCCATTTTAGCTTTCTCTCTGTCTCGTTACTGGAGCATTTGGAGAAGTCTTTGCTCTGTTGGCCTCAACGTTAGAAGTTTAAAGGATTTTGGTTTAGGTTGTTTCTAAAAGTGTGATAATTTAATGGTTGATCTTTGGGATATTATCTTTTTTGATTTTGTGAATTCTGAGAAGTCAAAGAATCACATGAATTGTAATTTCTTTGATTGTTATACTTTTGATTATTTCCCAGATTTTATATATTATTTTTATAATTGTTCTTGTTTCAAGAAAATTTGTTTTCTGGATCTAGGTCGTCTAGTCCTAATTCCAATGTGGCTTGTTTTAATTTTGGAATAGTCGTTATGTCTTGTCTGGCTAATGTCATATAAATTCTATCAGGAAGTCTTTTGTTAATTGTATTACAAATTGTTTATTTAAGCATTGTGCGATAATTTATTTTGTCGATTGGATTAGTTTCTAATTCTAACTTATTATAAATATTTCGACATCTGTTTTCTAGGGTTTCTGTGAACTTACTGGTATTTCCGCGGTATTCGGTGTTTCCATGGTGTTGTATTACTATTTCGTGGGGACGGTGATCTTTGAATGATGTGGACAGTGCTTCCTTCATAGCTGGCCAGTTATTTGGTCCTGCTGTGCCATTGTTTCCTGGGCTGAGTCCACTACCAATCTTCTAATTGTTCCAAATATGAAGTGGGCTTGTCTGGCGTCTTGTGTTGGGTAAAGTTGTAGTAAGTATTCCACTTGATTGATGAACTCGTTTTTCCTGCCTGAAGTCCCATTAAAATATTGTAGCTCTTTAGTTGACTTGATAACTGATTCAGTTGAATCTCTGATAGTATTTGTGGTGAGGTCATCTTTTATGTTGGCTTTTAATTTTCACGAAGTTTTTTGTTTTTCATTAAAATGTTTTTATTTTACAAAATATAAATATAAATAAAATTTTAATTTTTGTAAAATTTATTTTGTTAACGTTGAATTACTTTGTTAAGTTTTGTAAATTTTTTTGGTATTTTTTAAAATATTAGTGAATACTGAGAAATTATTTTTTATTTCACAATTGAATGTACATGCCGGGTATTTTGTTTTATTCTACTTGTTGTTGCTTGTAGAATTTTTTGTTGCACAGTGTGTTTTGCAAGGATGTATTTTTTTAACAACAATTTTTGTTTTACAATGTGGGTGCTTTTGTTTCACGTTTTTATGAAACTTTTTATCACTGAACAAGTTTTGACCGACTACTCGTAGGTTTTATGACTTCAATGTTAGTATCAATGATTTATTTCATGTAACTGCGACCAGGCGACTATTATTACAGGCACGTAATAGGTCTCAAACTGAACTATCTTGATTCTATTACATTAATTCGTGTTTTTAAGCCTTTCCTTTTAGCTGTTATAGGTCCCAAGATTTTTTCATTTTTGGTTTTCGGGGTTTTGTGGGCGTTAGGGTGGGCGTGACTAGATGGGAAAAAATTAATTTGCATTTGGGGCATCATAAAAACCTACATGCCTAATCCGAACTTTCTATCTCTTAAGTTACCGAGATATCAGCTTTTCTGGAAAATGCCGTCTTTTGAACCTTGTGGGCCTTGTGGGTGGGTGTGGCCGGATAGTAGTTTATTTAATTTTAATATTATATTTAATATATTTATGTTATTATACATTCTGATTTACAACTTTCTAGGTCAAATAGTTCCTGAGATTTCAGCGATTTTAGTTTTGCGCTGCGTAGGGACCTCAAGGTGTAAGTGAAGGTGTAAAAGAAGCATTATGGATAAAGTCATTAACAAAAAAAAATTAAATTAAAGATAGGTGATCCAATATATATTTTCGAGGACAACCAAGACAATCAGCATAGCCAATAATCCTACTTGTCACAAGAAACTAAGCATATAGATATAAAATATCATTTTACCAGGGAGCAAATTAAAAATTAACTAATTTCTACAGATTTACAATTGGCTGATATATCAACTAAACCTTTACCAACAGCTAGATTCACAGCCCTAAGAAATCAACTAAGACGATTATATAAAAGCGGTAGTACACATGCAAGCGATTCCGAGTATGCATCACCAATTGTACTAGTTAAGAAAAAGTCATGAGACCTGAGAATGGGCTTTGACTATGGAACTCTTAACAAAAACGTGATAAAAGACAACTACCCTACCCCCTTAATAGACGACATTATAGATAAACTGTCCGATAAAGTCCTATTTGCTAAACTTATAAATCTTAGAAACGGATTCTTTCTAGTACATATGCATGAGGACTCAATCAAATATACTGCGTTCACAATGCAAATGAGACATTACGAATGGTCTAGAATGCCGTTTGGCTTATGAAACGCTCAGCCGAAGACAAGGGTCTTATTTACATGGATGATATATTAATAACAAAAAAGGTAGTAAGAACCACATAACATAACAGAGGTGTTTAACAAATTAGTAGATAACAAAATAGAACTAAGGATAGACAAATAGATATGCTCTCATTTTAGAAGATTTTTCGACAAAAACAAAGTCGTTATACCATCTGGTACGCAAAGACAAAAAATTTGATTTTGATGTGACAGAATTAGAGTGCGTCGAGACATTAAAAATAATCTTTTAGTTTCTCTAATCTTGTCATACATCCCAAAAAACGGAATTGCAGTGTTAGCTAGAAAGTTGGGATCAAGCATAAATTCTCTTAATGTGCCACCGCAGCTGGAAGGTTAATTTGTATCCGTCCATAGCCTCTCTTACGCCCACAGATCTGTTGCGTTCATCACATTAAAATATATGTCTTCATTTGACAGTGTATAATTTTACAAGTTTATATCTTTTTACTTAAGATCGGAACATTATTTCGCTATTTTTGTGGAAATGTAGGTTACAAGGCCTCAAGTGGACAGTAACGTCACCATAAATTAGAAAACATTTTTTTTAAAAAAGGTGTAGTTTTGTCTATTTCCACTATCCAAATGAAAATTCTAAGATTGTGTAAACTGTAACGGGTATCTTATAGTAGCGGCACTCGACTTTAGCGTTACTTCTTGTTTTTCAACTTCGTCTATAGTCAAACTTTATTGGATACATTGCAGGACTATCCACCAAAATGTGGTAATTTTTAGGTCTATATTATATTATTTAATAAAATTTAGAGTTTTTATTTACGTTTAAATGTATATTATATTATTTAACAAAATGTTTAAATTGCTTTCTTTCCGATCGTCGTCACGTCGTTTTTGCTCCTCTTGAGCACATCCTCAGTTCGTCAGATCTTCTAGAATACTTCCCTTTGTTCCTTGCGCCCTCGTTGGTTCTCTCGTCGTTTTCTACTTTTTTCGCTGAACTTCTTGTCTTCGTCTTAATCTTCTCTGTAGTTTCTATTTCTTTCCCCATGTAGTCAGTCGTGGTTAGCTTGTATTAATATCTTTCTGATATTTTACCGTAATATTATCTTTAATATTTATAACAAGGTTTCTATAGTAGCCTGTGAGATCTAGGAATAATTGTTGGTAGTTTTGTCTGGATCTTTTTCAACAGTATATGATACAATATACGATAAAAATATTGTTCGCGTTTAATGACCTTTGATTTGTCTAAATACATTTTCATATTTGTCCTTAATAAAATATTTATTATTCTGTTTAGGGTAATACAATATTGCTCGACCGAATTTGTCTATGTAGACATGACATGTTTTTCCTACCTGTTCTACTGTCCCATGAAAGTATCTGATATCGAAAAAAAATATGAATACGAATTTTTGAGGATACCTTTCGGACTAATGTACCTGTCAAGGCCTAGGCCTATCGATAGTTAAGGTTGAAGTTAGTACTTAGTATAATTTGTGTGAGTTTCTAGGGTCATATTATTCGGTCACACTAAATCGTGCTTACTAGCTTAAAATTGGCTGCCCGGGCTAAGCAAATTTTCGCCATCACAGAGAGAGGGAAGAGAAACTGCGGTATGTAGGTTAAGTAATTGTATTTCAGGTTGCGCTAACTAATGTACATATTTCAGCGTAAAAAACTATCTCCAACACACACTCTTGTTGTCTTTGATATCGCTAACCAAGCGGCGATATCAACTAGTGTTCCGAAGGCATTTCCCTGTGATCGGCCGAGCGGCGACATTATCATTCGCACTCTGCGAGATGATGACCACAAAGCTCTTGCCCCGACGGAGACCCCGCCTACATGTCTCGGTTGTTCCCGCCACTGCGCCCACCACAGCCACCAGGCAAGCTCTGCGAGGGTGGCTGGCGATCGGCAACGGCCAGAGACTCCGAAGAAAAGTGGAACAGCCGCCAGGAAAGCGGCAAGTAACCTGCAGCCCGATGCAACGGTGCAGATTACGGACTCTACGACTGTAGAAGTGAAGGGTCTAATGGAATAGATCACACATTTAGAATCGGAACATGTGAAGGCAAGGGCATGTGAAGAACAAGCAGAGGCCGCCAGGGATCCCGTTAATATTGGGACTCGCGGCGTTGGAGTGAGCGGTGCGGCAAATACACCGCCATGTTTGAGTGGAATTCTGCCATGTTTGAGAGAAGCGCCACGGCAGAGTTCGAGTGAGAGCCTGCCCAGTCAGATAATGAGTGACAATCTGCAACTAGAGCTTGGAGTGACGCCATCTTTGGATGTGCAGTTGCCAGCACAATTGAATGGAAATGTGGCGCCGCCCATTGGGGAAACAGGCAACCTGTAATACGGACTTGTACTACAACAACAATGAGCTATTCTACGCCATTTTGTGTTACCGCCATGGCGCAGCCTGAGCCGACACATAATTTGGAGGCAGCTCCACCATTAGTTAAATTGGTGTGCACTATCACTGACGTCGGAATCAAGGAGCGAACGCGAATACTGTTCGGGAGGAGGAGCGGTATGCAGACCACCCCATATGTCCGTCAGGAAGTTGAGGTTATGTTTTTCATGTTTGGAGTATATGCAAGAAGGGCCGCCGATGCAACGTCTACGGATGCCGAATGAGGCATCACTACCTACTCCATTAACCAGTTGGACATCCCGGACGGCCGAAAGTCAAATAGAGGACGCAGGAGGGATCAGAGGAGCAGTCAAGACCGGCAGCTGTACAGAGATAGCAACCGACGGCTCCGATTGACACAGTCAGTGGATTCCAGCAAGAAGAGCCTTCCCACGTCAGCCGCAGTTACAGACGCGGGACGCGAGGAGGACGAGAGGCGATCGACATGCGAAACTTGAGTTGTGTTGATTCGACTGAAGGTCACTATTCTCTGCACTCCTGGGACGAAGGATCTGTCACGCTCATCGATGCCGAACTCATCCGCAGCCTGAACCTGAAAGGTGAGAGTCGACAACTGAATGTCCAGTGGTTTGGCGGAAAATCTGCCAAAGAGCGCACGAGAATGGTTAGCCTGCAGATTAGTGCAGCGTTCAAACCAAAGCGCCATGAGCTGAAGAATGTGTACAGAGTTACCAATTTGAAGGAAGGCGATGGAAGGCGAACGCGCGCTCGTATAACAACGCGACGCCAAGGATCCTAATTGGACTGGATCATGACCATCTAGGAATACACCTCAGATCCAGAAGCTATGGATTCGGAGGACCATATGCAGCAGCCACCGCACTTGGATGGGTGGTGTATGGACCGGTGAGTGGAAAGAGAGATCAAAGATCGTGCCTCCTAGCACATACTCCAAAACTCAGGATAATATTCTAGAGAAGATGGTCAGTGATTACTTCGAGTTCGAGAATTTCGGAGTAAAGCCGGCATAGTCAGTCACAGCTGGCGAAGTGAAGCACCATCAGTTGCAGATGACGGCGGTGCACGACTATACGAGACTGGGCTGCTATGGAGAGATGACGAGGTGAGACTGCCAGAGAGGTTCAATATGGCACTCAAGAGACTCGTCAATATCGAACGAAAAATGAGGCGTGATGTGGACTTTGCACGGGCGTACAAGGGAAAAATGGATGATTACGTCAAAAAAGCCCCTCCCAGCAGTGCTTTTCCATTTTCGGGAAGGAGCAGTTGGGGTGTGTGCAGATATCAAGGATATGTTTTATCAGATATTACTGCAGCAACAGGACAGCTGCGCCCAGAGGTTCCTGTGGAGAAACGGAGACGATCGTTGGAAGCCCGAAATATACGAGATGAGATACGAGATGGGGATGACGTTCGCAGCGGACTGCTCACCATGCTCGGCGGATTATGTGAAAACCGTTAATGCATCGCAGTACAGCAGCACGGACGACTACGTCGACAGTTTCACCAGTGAAGAAGAAGCTATCGCCGTTTCGACTCGGGTGAGAGAAATACTTGCAGATGCTCGGTTTAATTTGTGTCGATGAGGACTATGTCAATCCCGAGGACTAGTCCGAGGACTATGTCCGATGAGGACTATGTCAATCCCGCGACTGGAACTTCAAGCAGAATTATTGGGCATGAGACTGATGGACACCGTCAAGCAGGAGCGGTGTGGCGATTGGCTGCGTATTAGGGGTGGATTCTAAGACCGTAATAAGCAGTACCCACCGGAGATACAAGCAGTTCGACGGGAACGGGGTGGCAGAGATCTTAGAATTCACGAATGCGTCCCAATGGAGATGGATTCCGTCTGCCGAAAACGTGGAAGAGTATTCTGGACCTGAGCATTGGTTCCCAGTGGCTAAGCCGTCCACCATTTTTACGAGGACCAGAAGAGAGATGGCCGAGATTGAGAGAGGGGTGGAGTCCCCCGATGCCAGATGAAGAGAAGATGAAATGTGACTTTGCCCTAGTCACGGCGAGCTTCATATCTTTACAGAGACTTTTTAGCTACAACCGGTTGATAAGGACTACGTTGTGATCGAGAGGACCACGGACTGACGTCGATGAAGTGCGCTGAGGCAAAGCGTGCACTGATAAGGTAATCGCAGCGAGAAACGTTCGCTGAGGACAGCCAAGGAAAGGCCGCCAAGGGCTGCCAACTGTACGGGCTGTCTCCATACTTCGACGAGGACAGAGTAATGCGAGCCAGCGGAAGGATCGAAGACGCGATGTGCATGCCGATCATACTGTCTCACGAGGAGGCACTGGCGGAAATGATTGTGCGGCATCACCATGAAAGGATGAGCCACCAAAACATAGAAGCAGCTATTGGAACGATGCGGCAGAAGTTCTAGATAACGAAGTCTGCCTACGGAAATTGAGGAGAAAATGCAACGTTTACATGCTACGGAGGGCGCGACCAGAGCAGGCCGAGATGGGTCCCCTGCCAGAGGACCGGCTGGAGGCCAACGGATGGCCATTTGAGTTTAACGGCCTGGATTATTTTCGACCACTATTTGTTACTGTTGGACGTCACACGGGGAAAAGGTGGGTGGCATTGTTTCATGTCTAACCACAAGTGTTATCCACTTGGAGCTGGCCCACGGTTTGTCTACAGATTCCTGCATAATCGCCATGAGGACGCCGTGGATATGATATCGCTAACCAAGCGGCGATATCAACTAGTGTTCCGAAGGCATTTCCCTGTGATCGGCCGAGCGGCGACATTATCATTCGCACTCTGCGAGATGATGACCACAAAGCTCTTGCCCCGACGGAGACCCCGCCTACATGTCTCGGGTGTTCCCGCCACTGTGCCCACCACAGCCACCAGGCAAGCTCTGCGAGGGTGGCTGGCGATCGGCAACGGCCAGAGACTCCGAAGAAAAGTGGAACAGCCGCCAGGAAAGCGGCAAGTAACCTGCAGCCCGATGCAACGGTGCAGATTACGGACTCTACGACTGTAGAAGTGAAGGGTCTAATGGAATAGATCACACATTTAGAATCGGAACATGTGAAGGCAAGGGCATGTGAAGAACAAGCAGAGGCCGCCAGGGATCCCGTTAATATTGGGACTCGCGGCGTTGGAGTGAGCGGTGCGGCAAATACACCGCCATGTTTGAGTGGAATTCTGCCATGTTTGAGAGAAGCGCCACGGCAGAGTTCGAGTGAGAGCCTGCCCAGTCAGATAATGAGTGACAATCTGCAACTAGAGCTTGGAGTGTCGCCATCTTTGGATGTGCAGTTGCCAGCACAATTGAATGGAAATGTGGCGCCGCCCATTGGGGAAACAGGCAACCTGTCATACGGACTTGTACTACAACAACAATGAGCTATTCTACGCCATTTTGTGTTACCGCCATGGCGCAGCCTGAGCCGACACATAATTTGGAGGCAGCTCCACCATTAGTTAAATTGGTGTGCACTATCACTGACGTCGGAATCAAGGAGCGAACGCGAATACTGTTCGGGAGGAGGAGCGGTATGCAGACCACCCCATATGTCCGTCAGGAAGTTGAGGTTATGTTTTTCATGTTTGGAGTATATGCAAGAAGGGCCGCCGATGCAACGTCTACGGATGCCGAATGAGGCATCACTACCTACTCCATTAACCAGTTGGACATCCCGGACGGCCGAAAGTCAAATAGAGGCCGCAGGAGGGATCAGAGGAGCAGTCAAGACCGGCAGCTGTACAGAGATAGCAACCGACGGCTGCGAATGACCCAGTCAGTGGATTCCAGCAAGAAGAGCCTTCCCACGTCAGCCGCAGTTACAGACGCGGGACGCGAGGAGGACGAGAGGCGATCGACATGCGAAACTTGAGTTGTGTTGATTCGACTGCAGGTCACTATTCTCTGCACTCCTGGGACGAAGGATCTGTCACGCTCATCGATGCCGAACTCATCCGCAGCCTGAACCTGAAAGGTGAGAGTCGACAACTGAATGTCCAGTGGTTTGGCGGAAAATCTGCCAAAGAGCGCACGAGAATGGTTAGCCTGCAGATCAGTGCAGCGTTCAAACCAAAGCGCCATGAGCTGAAGAATGTGTACAGAGTTACCAATTTGAAGGAAGGCGATGGAAGGCGAACGCGCGCTCGTATAACAACGCGACGCCAAGGATCCTAATTGGACTGGATCATGACCATCTAGGAATACACCTCAGATCCAGAAGCTATGGATTCGGAGGACCATATGCAGCAGCCACCGCACTTGGATGGGTGGTGTATGGACCGGTGAGTGGAAAGAGAGATCAAAGATCGTGCCTCCTAGCACATACTCCAAAACTCAGGATAATATTCTAGAGAAGATGGTCAGTGATTACTTCGAGATCGAGAATTTCGGAGTAAAGCCGGCATAGTCAGTCACAGCTGGCGAAGTGAAGCACCATCAGTTGCAGATGACGGCGGTGCACGACTATACGAGACTGGGCTGCTATGGAGAGACGACGAGGTGAGACTGCCAGAGAGGTTCAATATGGCACTCAAGAGACTCGTCAATATCGAACGAAAAATGAGGCGTGATGTGGACTTTGCACGGGCGTACAAGGGAAAAATGGATGATTACGTCAAAAAAGCCCCTCCCAGCAGTGCTTTTCCATTTTCGGGAAGGAGCAGTTGGGGTGTGTGCAGATATCAAGGATATGTTTTATCAGATATTACTGCAGCAACAGGACAGCTGCGCCCAGAGGTTCCTGTGGAGAAACGGAGACGATCGTTGGAAGCCCGAAATATACGAGATGCAGGGGATGACGTTCGCAGCGGACTGCTCACCATGCTCGGCGGATTATGTGAAAACCGTTAATGCATCGCAGTACAGCAGCACGGACGACTACGTCGACAGTTTCACCAGTGAAGAAGAAGCTATCGCCGTTTCGACTCGGGTGAGAGAAATACTTGCAGATGCTCGGTTTAATTTGTGTCGATTTACTTCCAGTTCGGCAAGTGTGGTCAGAGCGTTGAACCCACTTGAATCCATCGCTATCGTTAGATGGACCGAAGCTTAGGAGAAGGTTCTAGGAATGTAATGGCAGCCGGCTACAGATGACTTCAAGTTCGGCTTCAAATATCATCGAGTCCCGAGGAGCGTGACGACAGGGGAACGTGTCCCTGCGAAGAGGGAGTTCCTGAGCCTGGTCATGTTCACGTTCGATCCGAATTGATTCTTGAGCTTGGTCCCGCAAAATCACTGATGCGAGAGATCTGGCGGAGTGGAGTCAGTTGGGACGAGCCGCTACCAGACGAGTTAGCAGCAGTCTTTGAGAATTGGCGGCAAGGAATGAGTAAAATTTCAGAATTCCGATGTCCACGCTGCTACCTAGGCGATGGACAAGTGCGGATACTACAGCTGCACATCTTCGTGGATTCCAACCGGTCGGCATTCGCAGCAGCGGCCTATTGGCGAGCCACATACGAATGCGGAGACGTGCAGGCGCATTTCGTATGCTCTAAGACGAAGTGCGCTCCGATGAGGACTATGTCAATCCCGCGACTGGAACTTCAAGCAGAATTATTGGGCATGAGACTGATGGACACCGTCAAGCAGGAGCGGTGTGGCGATTGGCTGCGTATTAGGGGTGGATTCTAAGACCGTAATAAGCAGTACCCACCGGAGATACAAGCAGTTCGACGGGAACGGGGTGGCAGAGATCTTAGAATTCACGAATGCGTCCCAATGGAGATGGATTCCGTCTGCCGAAAACGTGGAAGAGTATTCTGGACCTGAGCATTGGTTCCCAGTGGCTAAGCCGTCCACCATTTTTACGAGGACCAGAAGAGAGATGGCCGAGATTGAGAGAGGGGTGGAGTCCCCCGATGCCAGATGAAGAGAAGATGAAATGTGACTTTGCCCTAGTCACGGCGAGCTTCATATCTTTACAGAGACTTTTTAGCTACAACCGGTTGATAAGGACTACGTTGTGATCGAGAGGACCACGGACTGACGTCGATGAAGTGCGCTGAGGCAAAGCGTGCACTGATAAGGTAATCGCAGCGAGAAACGTTCGCTGAGGACAGCCAAGGAAAGGCCGCCAAGGGCTGCCAACTGTACGGGCTGTCTCCATACTTCGACGAGGACAGAGTAATGCGAGCCAGCGGAAGGATCGAAGACGCGATGTGCATGCCGATCATACTGTCTCACGAGGAGGCACTGGCGGAAATGATTGTGCGGCATCACCATGAAAGGATGAGCCACCAAAACATAGAAGCAGCTATTGGAACGATGCGGCAGAAGTTCTAGATAACGAAGTCTGCCTACGGAAATTGAGGAGAAAATGCAACGTTTACATGCTACGGAGGGCGCGACCAGAGCAGGCCGAGATGGGTCCCCTGCCAGAGGACCGGCTGGAGGCCAACGGATGGCCATTTGAGTTTAACGGCCTGGATTATTTTCGACCACTATTTGTTACTGTTGGACGTCACACGGGGAAAAGGTGGGTGGCATTGTTTCATGTCTAACCACAAGTGTTATCCACTTGGAGCTGGCCCACGGTTTGTCTACAGATTCCTGCATAATCGCCATGAGGACGCCGTGGACCCGTGGTCAGGATAAGGAGCGATCACGGGAAGAACTTCGTTGAAGCCAATCGGGAGGCCAAAAGGTTCAGCGAAGTGTTTGAGCCTGCACAGATCCAGGGCGAGCTGTCGTCCAAAGGAGTCGAGTGGATCTTTAATTGCCCAGCGAGCCCAGCTGAGGGTGGCGCCTGGGAAAGGATGGTGTAGTGCGTGAAGAAGGTGCTATAGCCCAGGTAGCACGTGTTGGAGAATCTGTTGATTGAGACGGAGAGCATAGTGAACTCTATTCCGCTCACTCATCCACCAGTGACGGTGGACCAGGAGGCTCCACTGACATCCAACGATTTGCTGAAAGGAGTACCCGATATTCCAGATCTTCCCAAAGATGACGGACAGGAGTCCGAGAGATGCGCTACCAGGAATCAGTGGCGCATAGCAAGAATGATGCGGGATCGGTTCTGGAAGCTATGGGTACATGAGTACCTGCCAACACTTGTACGCAGGGAGAGATGGTGCATGCTCTGGTGAGATCTGATGTTCATATGTGATCCGGTCATACCACGAAGAGAAACGAGGCGTCGTGGAAAAGGTGTTCACAGGAAGAGATGAAGTACCTCGTCGAGCCGAGGTGCGGACTAACGATCGAACCAAGGCGACAAAGCGTACCGCTTCGAAGCTAGCTGTCCTGGACGTGGTGAATGCTGCTGCTTCACGGGGTGGGGATGCCGCGGAACGGATTAGGTCTATCGATAGTTAAGGTTAAATTTAGTATTCAGTATTATTTGTGTGAGGATTTCTAGGGTCATATTATTCGGTCACACTAAATCGGGCTAACTAGCTTAAAATTGGCGGCCCGGGCTAAACCGATTTGTGCCATCACAGAGAGAGGGAAGAGAAACTGCGGTATGTAGGCTAAGTAATTGTATTTCAGGTTAGGCTAACTAATGTACATATTTCATAATAAAGCACTATCACCAACACACACTCTTGTTGTCTTTGATATCGCTAACCAAGCATTTCCCCGTGACCGGCCGAGCGGCAACAGTACCAATTGGACTAATGTACCAACTACCAATAGACAACATTCTAACATTGAGTTGGTGTATAAGTTAACTGAAGTTAACCGAGCAGCGGCAATGCCCGATTATTTAGGAGATCGCTCTGGCCAAACTGCTGACATAGCGTCTGGCCGGATGCCCATACATAGCGGAGAGCACTGCACATTTACGTGGCCGCTATGAAATACATTTTGTTAGCTTTAAGTTTCAGTTTGTGTCAGAGTTTCAAACAATAAAGAGCACTTTAAATCAAATCTCCGGCATAGCCGTTAAATAGTAAATTCATTTTATTGAATTGGTCACCGCGCCTCAAGGGCCGTGATAACGGAGCAAGTGCTCCCACCGTCATTCCCGTCATAGAAGGAATTCCCCTCGGCAACCGCCAGGGACCCAAACATCGCTCACTGCCTACAAGGAGAAGCAACCCCCTCGGCAACCGCCAGGGACGACTACCCCATCATCTCTCTAGCATCTGCGATACCACTGACTGCAGCGAGGGATAACCGATTATAATATAATATACCACCCCATATCTTTATTTACTGGCGTCCAACGTAAAAATTATGTAAGTGAGCACTTTTATCTACATAAATACCCTCTATGTCTGCATGAATTTTTTTTATAAAAAAAAGACGAGAATAGTGAAATATTGTTCCTTACACTGACAGCTAATAAACTGCAGCCCCATTAACCTTTTCAATTTAATTAATTTCCATTAAGTGGATGACGGTTTAGCGTTGACATTTCTTATCTTATTATAAAATTTATAAACCATTTTTATAAACTAATTACTCCCCAATATTGTTTGCATTTCTTTTTTGCGTGAATAAATAAATAAATATTACTATATAACACAACAAGTGCGGAATAAAATTCTTAACCAAGACGAAAAAATCGCTGGCAAAAAATTTAAATTTCGATCCGAAATAATTTATATAATCGCGTGTATTTAATTCAGCTTTTATATGTCTCTTTTGTAACACAAGAATTCTTGGTGTTAGCTGCGCAGTATTTGGTTATTTCCTCACGTTATTGAGCAGGAAATGGGTACTCTTAGGCAGGGAAATAAGACCCTCCTACAATACTATGATGAGGTAGAGAAAAAGCTCACCTTGCTTACCAACAAGGCAACTATGTCGTACGAAGCCTCGGTGGCAAAGGTCTTGTGTGACAAATTCCGGGATGACGCACTCCGAGTATTTATCTCGGGGCTTAAGCGCAGCCTCACGGATATCCTTTTTTCCGCAAAGCCGAAAGATATGCCTTCAGTTCTCGCTTTGGCACAAGAAGTGGAATCTAACCATGAAAGGTACTCCTTCGCGGCTTCATTTGCCAAAAGCCAAGAGGACAGACTTCTGGGCAGGCAAATGCACAGACAAACGCTGGCAATAATCCGTACTACCCCAAGCAACACAAGGCGCAGGTACACTCTGCCCCACACAGTGGAGGCACCCCTGAACCCATGGACATCGACCCATCGAAGTCCAAGATGCTTAAGCCATCCCAGGCCCCGGCATACCAAAACAGGAAGCCAGCTGAGTCCGATCGATCTGCCCCATACATAAGGCAAAGACTTATTCACGTCGCGCAGGGCGCGAGTGAAACCGGGATCAAATATACTCTCGCAGCTTCAAGCGCGGCTCAAGAAACTGACGACGATGCTGTTAAAGATTACGATTCGCTTCCCGTCACCAGACGAAGAGTAGCAGGTGTGGAAATAAAGCTTTTAATAAACACGGGCGCGTCAAAAAATTTCACCTTGATTCCGGCCACCTTAAATGGGGCTCCGAGATGGAAAAGCTAGAATTCCAATCATGCCCCAACGTAAATTTCACTGAGGTGGACTGCTCCAGAGCACCACCTTTAGTCAGAAAAGCATTTTCAAAAATGCTAAGCGACAGGAAAAACGCCTTCGCGAACCCAGATGAGGCGTTACCTTACAACACGTCAGTGGTAGCCACCATCAGGACAGTTGATGAGGAGCCCATTTATGCCAGACCCTATCCGTACCCGATTGGATCGGCAGATTTCGTCAATGGCGAAATTCAAGACCTTCTAAAAACGGCATAATTCAGAAGTCGAGATCCCCCTACAATAACCCAATATGGGTAGTAGACAAAAAGGGCACCGACGAATCTGGCAACCGCAAAATGCGGCTAATATCAGACTTTCGAAAGTTAAACGAGAGGACAATACCGGATCGCTACCCTATGCCAATTATCCCTTTGATACTAGGGAATTTAGGCAAAGCCAAATACTTCACAACGCTCGATTTGAAGTCTGGCTACCACCAAATTATACTGGCGGAATGTGACCGTGAGAAAACTTCCTTTTCCGTAAACTGGGGAAAATACGAAGTACTGTGAGAACAGATTGTCAAATTTTGCTAAGTCTATGTCGATGATGTTATCGTCTTCTCAGAACACGAAAACGCCCACATACGACACGTGGACTGGATTCTAAAGAGCCTACACGACGCTAAAATAAGAGTGTCGGCGCAGAAATCGGTCTCCTTTTTGGAGTTTATAGTCACCAGCGAGGGGACTACGACAGACCCGGAAAAAGTCAGGGCCATTTAAGAATTCCCAGAGCCTAAAAACGTTTTCGAAGTAAGATCATTCATGGGCTTGGCTGGCTATTATAGGTGCTTTATTAAAGATTTTGCATCAATAGCTGAGCCCATTTCGAACATTATAAAAGGGGTGCTTGGAAATGTCAGCAGACACAGATCCAGAAGCATCCAGGTACAGCTTACCGAGCCGCAACGGCTAGCTTTTAAAAAAGCTGCGTAACATCCTGGCCTCCGAGGATGTCATCCTCAGGTACCCCGATTATAAGCGTATGGCATTGGCGCAGTGCTTTCCCAAGAGGGGCGGCCCATCACTATGATCTCTAGAACCTTAAAGACAGAGAGGTTAACTACGCTACCAACGAAAGGGAGCTGTTGGCCATAGTTTGGGCGCTAGAAAATCAGCGCCACTACCTTTATAGGGTCAAAGATTTAAACATCTACACTGACCACCAACCGCTGACCTACGCGGTATCGGATTCTAATCCGAATACAAAAATTGAAAGATGGAAAGAACGCTTCGTCGAGTGTGGTGCCAAAGTCCATTACATGCCTGGCAAGGCCAGCCTTGTTGCGGATGCCCTCTCGAGGCAACAACTCAACGTTGTAGAAGAGGAAGAGGCATTTTCAAGCGCGGCTACAATTCACAGTGAGCTGTCGATAACCCACACCATCCAATCCACGGACAAGCCCCTCAAGTGCTTTCAAAACCAGATAATTCTGGAGGAAGCACGCTCTTCGTCAAAGCGCAGCTTCGTTCTCTTTGGAAATAAAAGACAGCATATTATTGACTTCACTTGCGAGGAGTCATTGCTGGAGGAGCTCGCAAAGATAATAGTTCCTAAAGGTGTAAAGGCTATTCATTGCGATTTGCACACGCTAGCAGTGATACAGGACAAACTGATTCGGCAATTCCCTGCCACCAAATTTTGGCACTGCAAAAACCGAGTAACGGACATTTTTGCAGTTGATGAAAGGCGGAAAATTCTCACTGTCGAGCACAACAGAGCTCACAGATCTGCCCAAGAGAACGTGAAGCAGGTGCTGCACATAGACATCTTCTCCACGGAGACTTATTCACGTCGCGCAGGGCGCGAGTGAAACCGGGATCAAATATACTCTCGCAGCTTCAAGCGCGGCTCAAGAAACTGACGACGATGCTGTTAAAGATTACGATTCGCTTCCCGTCACCAGACGAAGAGTAGCAGGTGTGGAAATAAAGCTTTTAATAAACACGGGCGCGTCAAAAAATTTCACCTTGATTCCGGCCACCTTAAATGGGGCTCCGAGATGGAAAAGCTAGAATTCCAATCATGCCCCAACGTAAATTTCACTGAGGTGGACTGCTCCAGAGCACCACCTTTTAGTCAGAAAAAGCATTTTCAAAAATGCTAAGCGACAGGAAAAACGCCTTCGCGAACCCAGATGAGGCGTTACCTTACAACACGTCAGTGGTAGCCACCATCAGGACAGTTGATGAGGAGCCCATTTATGCCAGACCCTATCCGTACCCGATTGGATCGGCAGATTTCGTCAATGGCGAAATTCAAGACCTTCTAAAAACGGCATAATTCAGAAGTCGAGATCCCCCTACAATAACCCAATATGGGTAGTAGACAAAAAGGGCACCGACGAATCTGGCAACCGCAAAATGCGGCTAATATCAGACTTTCGAAAGTTAAACGAGAGGACAATACCGGATCGCTACCCTATGCCAATTATCCCTTTGATACTAGGGGAATTTAGGCAAAGCCAAATACTTCACAACGCTCGATTTGAAGTCTGGCTACCACCAAATTATACTGGCGGAATGTGACCGTGAGAAAACTTCCTTTTCCGTAAACTGGGGAAAATACGAAGTACTGTGAGAACAGATTGTCAAATTTTGCTAAGTCTATGTCGATGATGTTATCGTCTTCTCAGAACACGAAAACGCCCACATACGACACGTGGACTGGATTCTAAAGAGCCTACACGACGCTAAAATAAGAGTGTCGGCGCAGAAATCGGTCTCCCTTTTGGAGTTTATAGTCACCAGCGAGGGGACTACGACAGACCCGGAAAAGTCAGGGCCATTTAAGAATTCCCAGAGCCTAAAAAACGTTTTCGAAGTAAGATCATTCATGGGCTTGGCTGGCTATTATAGGTGCTTTATTAAAGATTTTGCATCAATAGCTGAGCCCATTTCGAACATTATAAAAGGGGTGCTTGGAAATGTCAGCAGACACAGATCCAGAAGCATCCAGGTACAGCTTACCGAGCCGCAACGGCTAGCTTTTAAAAAAGCTGCGTAACATCCTGGCCTCCGAGGATGTCATCCTCAGGTACCCCGATTATAAGCGTATGGCATTGGCGCAGTGCTTTCCCAAGAGGGGCGGCCCATCACTATGATCTCTAGAACCTTAAAGACAGAGAGGTTAACTACGCTACCAACGAAAGGGAGCTGTTGGCCATAGTTTGGGCGCTAGAAAATCAGCGCCACTACCTTTATAGGGTCAAAGATTTAAACATCTACACTGACCACCAACCGCTGACCTACGCGGTATCGGATTCTAATCCGAATACAAAAATTGAAAGATGGAAAGAACGCTTCGTCGAGTGTGGTGCCAAAGTCCATTACATGCCTGGCAAGGCCAGCCTTGTTGCGGATGCCCTCTCGAGGCAACAACTCAACGTTGTAGAAGAGGAAGAGGCATTTTCAAGCGCGGCTACAATTCACAGTGAGCTGTCGATAACCCACACCATCCAATCCACGGACAAGCCCCCTCAAGTGCTTTCAAAACCAGATAATTCTGGAGGAAGCACGCTCTTCGTCAAAGCGCAGCTTCTCGTTCTCTTTGGAAATAAAAGACAGCATATTATTGACTTCACTTGCGAGGAGTCATTGCTGGAGGAGCTCGCAAAGATAATAGTTCCTAAAGGTGTAAAGGCTATTCATTGCGATTTGCACACGCTAGCAGTGATACAGGACAAACTGATTCGGCAATTCCCTGCCACCAAATTTTGGCACTGCAAAAACCGAGTAACGGACATTTTTGCAGTTGATGAAAGGCGGAAAATTCTCACTGTCGAGCACAACAGAGCTCACAGATCTGCCCAAGAGAACGTGAAGCAGGTGCTGCACATAGACATCTTCTCCACGGATAAAAAGTATTTCCTTACGTGCGTCGACAAATTCTCGAGATTTGTCATTGTCCAACCAGTTCCCTCTAGAACTATAGAGGATCTCAAACCAGCGCTAGCACTTCCACAGCACTAGATAGATAGACTTGTTATATCTGGCCGTAGCCAGAAGGATCAGCTCTACGGTATCGCTGATGCCTTTATCGATACCGTAGAGCTGATCCTTCTGGCTACGGCCACATATAACAAGTCTATCTATTCGGTCATCGACAAGACGCCTGCTGACGTGGTGCAGACACAATCAAATGAGCCACAATACGAAATACAGGATAGGATAAAACTCGCTCAAGACAAGCTCCGGAATAGGGAAAACGCTTCCCGCCGAAAATAGAGTATTCGAGGTTGGCGAAAAAGTACTGGTGAAGTCCAAGAGACGCCTAGGCAACAAACTCTCACCGTTATGTGAAGAGAAAACCGTTGAAGCGGACATGGCGACCACAGTCCTCATTAAGGGGAGGGTGGTCCACAAAGACAACCTTAGGTAGGCCGAGCGTGACTATATTATCGCTCACCTGATAATCTTTCATTTTTTATTATCTTTTTTCCTAGCCACTTGGCATAAGTATTGCCTTCTTTATTATTTTAATCATGCTTTGGTGGTGGGCTACCCAATTTCAACAAAACTCACAATATATCCAAATTACAGGTTTTCCCTGATTTTCCTTTTGGCCGCAACATCGGCACGTGTCACGGACTATTCCAAAGCCAAATACATTCCCATCGTTGATGGCCGAATCCTGATATGTCGCCCACCTACGCGACCTGCTCGACTCGTTGAGCATCCATCATAGGGTAACAAGAAGCTTAGACTTCTTAGGGACCGCGTTAAGAGTAGTGGCAGGAACGCCGGACGCAGAGGACTTTGAAAAAATTAAATTTTAAGAATTCCAATTAATAAATGCAAACAATAGACAGGTTAATATTAACAATAAAGTACAAATTCAAATCAATAAAATTTCCGCTACTGTCAACCAACTTCTGAGGTCAGCAATAAAATCCCAAATTGATACTGGGCACCTATTCGAGATGCTTTTAACTCGGAATAGGATGATAGCAATAGAGCTGCAGGGTTTGATGCTAGCAGTGGCACTTGCCAAGGTTAATGTTGTTAGCCCCAGCATCCTAGGTCATGCGGACTAGAAGGTGTGTGGATGGAAGAGCCCACCGAGACCGCGATTAGAGATGTTTTGTCCGTAACGTCCGTTAATATTTTATAGTCCGATAGCATCTTACATTTTATCATTAAGTTTCCGAAAATAAAGTCGGCCTGCAGCAAGATCACCGTTTTCCCGGTGTCACATCACGACACCATACTCAGGCTGGAAGACAACGTCATTGCCGAATGCGACGGTGAGATCCACACCGTGGAAAAGTGCTTCCCGACATCAGGAGCTACATTTTGCCGGCTGGCTCGCAGAAGATCATGCGCCCAAGAACTTAACGCTGGAGGCACGGCGCATTGCGAGATCCAACAAAGCGATTTACACTCCATCACTAACGTTGATGAGGGGATAGTAATTGTAAATGATCGCTCGGCTCGCGTGTGTGTGGATAATGGCACCTGTGTCCATATGAGGGGCACATATCTCGTCACCTTTGAAAAGAGTGCCATTGTCAATAAAACCCGATTGGTCAATCATGACACAGTCCAGAAGAGGGCTCCAGGAGTTTCCAGCTCACCTTCCCTGAACGTCACTATGGAACGTAACGTTCTTAGTTTTCTAACCTTCACCGGTTGAGTGAACTTAACCTGGAACATATTAAGGAGTTCGGGAAGAAGATCAACCACCATCAGTTATATCAGTTGTTGTTAATAGCGGGAGCAATATGCTGAGCTTTAATTTGCATGGGCTTGACCTATCGGCGAGTCACTCAGGCCCGAAGAACCGCGGCCCAACTAAAGGAGATGATTGCCCAAATAGGGTCGGCCGAGATCTTCGTGATCAACTACAACTTGAAATCCATCGCTCAACCATCGGCATATCAGGGATTGGCGAATCCTCTATAGCATCGGATAAGTCGGTTAACATATTCGCACAGTCCGGTAACGCAAAATACAGCACGTGGCTTGTAGCTGCCGTAACCCGGTCAATCGCCGATTATCACCCACAGTTCGACCTCGAAATCTCGAGCTCGCCGAACTTCTCTTCTAAAAAAGTCAGAATATTGACTTGCTTATTGGAGTAAGTATATTCTTTGTGCTGCTATGTATTGGACAAATTCGTTTAGGAAATCATTTGTATACACGTCCTATGGAAGGATAAGCTTGACAGGGATAAGTTCGTACTGCAATCTTTTCACTCGTCTTGGCTTGTGCACATTTCACAGAAACATTTAAAATCTCCCCGCTTTGTTTCAACTCATCTTGCTAAATTCATGGACCCCGTAATTTCTGCTGGACCTGGCTGCACATCCGCATTCTATTCCTCGTCGTCAGTGCTGGCGGTGGCAGGTGGAAGCGGAAGTACTGCATTAGGTGGCAACGCCAACATCATGTCGGGAGCAGTCATTTAGTTAATACCAAAATAATGGTTTACAATTTGGTCAGCATCATTGTATGATGAATTATCTTTTTCATCAGCTCGCGTGTCGCCAATCGCTCGGGTCGATGCCTGCATTCCGTTCTGTATCGTATTCACAACGGAGCTGCTAAAATAAATTGTATCAAACATGGCACCGCTTTTTTTTGTGTAATTATAACATGTAACCAATGATTCTTATGGCAGAAACATAGCTTTACTGCGAGTTATACCTCGTATTTTTTATAGTGACAATTTTGAAGACCGTTCCAACTCCAGATTATCCGGCTGCGTGGCCTACTGTTGCGCTTGGTTATATAAATAAGTTAGATATTTTAACTGCCGCGCAGCAAAGAATAAAACTGTTTGCTTAACCGTGTTGCCTCCTCCTATAGATGTAGGAAGTGGTAACCAAATATTGTTAAGCTGCAGCTCGAGGGATTCCTAGCATCAGTCAATGTATGGTGTCCAAGTATAATTAAATAATGGTGATTATTGTACGTAACATTTATATGATACCCGTGACTGTATTCAACAATTTTAAAATATTAATTTTGATAGTTGAAATTCACAAGGTGCTACCTATTGTCCGAGAAAGCATGTTGAGTAACTAATAGTGACGTCACTGCCCATGTGAGGTCTTATAACCTACGTTTCTTAATAAATAGCGAAATGATGTTCCGTTTTAAAAAATCTTTGGTAAATCTGCCACGGCCAGATGAAAACTCGCGTCGAGCTGCAGTGGGATCTCCAAAATATTTACTCCTAAGCCTAACTTTTCATCTATTATAGTTCCCTAGATTTTTCCATTTTTGTTTTTTCGGGTTTTGTGGTTGTTAGAGTGGGCTAGATGGGAAAAAAACAATTTGCGTTAGGGGCATCATGAAAGCCTACATGCTTAATCCGAACTTTATATCAGTTTTTTACAAAATGCGAAAACCGTCTTTCGAGCTTGGCGGGCGTAAGACTGGATATAACCGGATAATGGTACCACCATTCAAGGGCAGTCCGATAAGGACTTAGCCTCGCCGCCCGATGGCGACACTACGAAAGAGAAATGTACTATCGTATAGTACATTCTCGTAGACGGCTACTGTCGAAATTCCAGCCTAATCGGACTCGTAGCTTTGTTTTGACTGCGTGGGCTCGGACGTGTCCGCGGATTTTAGGAAAATGGAGAAAGAGCATCGGTCGGTGATTCAATTCTTGTTTTTGGAAGGGAAATCCGCCACCTGCTTAATCAAAGAGCGCTTTGATGCTGTGTATGGTGACTCTTCTCCTTCGATGGCAACCGTCAAAAATTGGTTTAACGAGTTTAAACGTGGTCGCACTTCGGTTTACTGGAGCATCACTGGCTCATGTGTATCGAGCTAAAGGTGATTATGTTGAGAAAAAATCGCAACTTTTCCAAAATTTGCGTTTTTCTTTTGGAGGCTAAGTACTTATCGGACCACCCTCGTAAGATGCGCTGGCATCTCAAGATTATGCATACTTAATCTCAACATTCTAGCTCTCAGAGCTCCTGAGATTTCAGAGGTTTTATGTTTGGGCGTTAGAGTAGGCTTGGCAATATGCTGAAATAAACTTGCGCTGCTTAGGGACCTCTAGAATCTTCATGCCTAATCTCAACTTTGTATATCTTATAGTTCCTGAGATCTCAGCGTTCATACGGACATTACGCAATTTTCGAAACAAGGACTTTAATTGTTAAGAAATAAACCAGAATTGTGCTTCCTAGAATCGTAGAAATGATCTGCAGGTATAGCAAAAACACTTGCCAAGAGCAGAATGAAAATTATAAATATAGCCTCTGCATACAATTGTGCTGGCAATATCAGGTGTTTCGATAACTTCTTCATTTTGTTAGTATTACAATAGTCGCATCTGGAAAAGCAATAAAAAAAATTAGTATAAATCAAGAAGAAACGCTAAAGTCGAGTGTCGCGACTATAAGAGACACGTTACTGTTTTATATAATTTTCAAATATTTATTTTGCTAGTGGAAATTCACAAGCTCCACTATTTGTCAAAAAAGCATGTTGGGTAACGGATGGTGACGTCACTGTTCATGAGATGCCTTATAACCTACATTTCCTAATAAATAGCGATAAAATGTTCCGGTTTTAAAAATAAAACAAGAATAATCTCTATAGTCCAGTGCCGCGGCTATACGATACCCGTTAGTGTTTCACACAATTTTAAAATATTCATTTTGCTAGTGGAAATTTCCAATGCGGCACCTATGTCAGAGAAAGCATGTTGAATAACTGATAGTGAAGTCACTGTCCATGTCAGGCCTTATAACTTAATTTCTTCATAAATAGCGAACTAATGTTCCGATTTAAAAAATCTTTGGTAAATCGATAGATATTAACAGAAATTAGTTATACAAGGTCAAACGAAGGCATTCATAATAATATTATAAACGTCACAGTTTTTCGCGGTATGTTGGCGTCAGAGTGGGCGTGGTTTAATTCAACTTCGTGGCAAGTAGCTGTGGCATCTCCTAAATGCGTATTTTTTAGCACAACTTTGTAGCTCTTATAGTTTTCGAGATTTTTGCATCTTTGATTTTTCGCGGTTTGTGTGCGTGTTTTGATCGGAAAAACGATTTGCTTAGGGAGCATCATAAAAACCTACATGCCTAATCCGAACTTTCCATCTCTTATAGTTACCGAGATATCAGCTTTTCTAAAAAATGCAAAAAAACACTATAAGATGCGCTGGCATCTAAAGATTATACATACTGAAATGACTTTCTAGCTCTAATAGTTCCTGAGATATCAGAAATTTTTGTTTTTCGCGATTTGTTAGAGCGTTAGAGTGGGCGTGGCAGGATGCTTTAACAAACTTGGCCTGCTTAGGGACCTCAAAAATCTTCATGGTTAATCTCAACTTTGCATCTCTTATAGTGCCTGAGGTCTCAGCGTTTATATGGACAGACGGATAGACGGACGGACGAACATGGCTCAATCATCTTCACTATTGATCCTGATCATAAATATATATACTTTATAGGGTTGGAAATCTTCCTTCTACTTGTTACTTTTTAACGAATCTAATATACCCTTTTACTCCACGAGTAACGGGTATAAAAAGGCTTCCCCTAAAATGAAATGGAGGCCACAGTTTTCCCCGGTTTTTTTTTCGCGACTCCCCTTGCTTGACGTGCAACGTACGTACGGCTCGGAAAACGGGGATAGATCCGAGTGGATTAGTAAAGATACGAGTGATAAATGGGTTAGTATCGAAACTTTCTAAGTGTTAGGAGAAGAGTTAGAAGTAATGTTATAAAGATCATTGAAGTTTGAACATAGTACCCGAAATGGTTCATGTTGGGCAAAGTTCGAACTACAAGGATAGAGGAATATAGTTTCTAGTAATTCTAAGGGGTACATGGATATTCAAGCGGCCTAGAAAGGCCTGGCTATCAATTTCACCCTAAAGAAGATTATGGATAAAGACGACACCAAGCATCTTCCTACGATTAGCGAGAGATGGCAAATTGATTAATAAGAGTCTACTTTTATAAGAGGGAAGGTGTATGTTTGCATCCCAGTTGAGACCGCGGAGAGCAAATATTAAAAAATTCTTTTGGATGGATTCAATAAGGCATACTGGGGGTCCCAGAAAAATGATCCATATTCCAGAATCGGACGAACTAAAGAAATAAGAAGTGTTTTGGTAACATAGGGGTCGTTAAATTCCTTCGACCACCTTTTAATGAAACCAAGCACTCCTTTAGCTTTATTAACCATAGAGGAAATATGGTCGGAAAACTTAAGTTTTGCATCGAGTAAGATGCCATGATCTTCAACTGCATTAATTCTTTCCAGAGCTACACCATGCAGAGTATAAGTGGCAACTTTAGGAAAGAAGGTCATTGCTTTGCACTTAGAGCCATTAAGATTTAATAAGTTTGCAGAGCACCAGTTTGGAAAATTATTAAGGTAAGATTGCAGTTTCACCTGGTAGGAGACATCGGTATATTGCAGACAGAGTTTAACATCATCTGCATACATAAGTATTAGGGAGTCATTAACAACCAAGGGAAGGTCATTACTGAATAAAGTAAAAAGTAACGGACCAAGGTGGCTCCCCTGAGGGACCCCGGAGGAAGCATAGACTAAAGCAGACACTGAATTTTTTAAAATAACTCGTTGCGTTCTACCTGTGAGGTAACTGCTAATCCAACCCAGAGGATCAGTAGGAAAAAAACAATTTGCGTTAGGGGCATCATGAAAGCCTACATGCTTAATCCGAACTTTATATCAGTTTTTTACAAAATGCGAAAACCGTCTTTCGAGCTTGGTGAGCGTAAGACTGGATATAACCGGATAATGGTACCACCATTCAAGGGCAGTCCGATAAGGACTTAGCCTCGCCGCCCGATGGCGACACTACAAAAGAGAAATGTACTATCGTATAGTACATTCTCGTAGACGGCTACTGTCGAAATTCCAGCCTAATCGGACTCGTAGCTTTGTTTTGACTGCGTGGGCTCGGACGTGTCCGCGGATTTTAGGAAAATGGAGAAAGAGCATCGGTCGGTGATTCAATTCTTGTTCTTGGAAGGGAAATCCGCCACCTGCTTAATCAAAGAGCGCTTTGATGCTGTGTATGGTGACTCTTCTCCTTCGATGGCAACCGTCAAAAATTGGTTTAACGAGTTTCAACGTGGTCGCACTTTGGTTTACTGGAGCATCACTGGCTCATGTGTATCGAGCTAAAGGTGATTATGTTGAGAAAAATCGCAACTTTTCCAAAATTTGCGTTTTTCTTTTGGAGGCTAAGTACTTATCGGACCACCCTCGTAAGATGCGCTGGCATCTCAAGATTAGGCATACTTAATCTCAACATTCTAGCTCTCAGAGCTCCTGAGATTTCAGCGGTTTTATGTTTGGGCGTTAGAGTAGGCTTGGCAATATGCTGAAATAAACTTGCGCTGCTTAGGGACCTCTAGAATCTTCATGCCTAATCTCAACTTTGTATATCTTATAGTTCCTGAGATCTCAGCGTTCATACGGACAGACAGACATGGATTAATCAACTTTGTTATTGATACTGATCAAGAGTATATTTACTTTATAGGGTCGGAAACGCTTCCTTCTACCTGTTACATATTTTTCAACGAATCTAATATCCCCTTTTACTCTAAGAGAAACGGGTATAAATATAACACGAAAAAAATATATTAAGTTAGGACGGCGTGTAATTATGTTTTGCGAATACAAAGGAGTCAGACATTTTATGTTATGATACCAAAGCAATTTACACGTAATTACGCAATTTTCGAAACAAGGACTTTAATTGTTAAGAAACAAACCAGAATTGTGCTTCCTAGAATCGTAGAAATGATCTGCAGGTATAGCAAAAACACTTGCCAAGAGCAGAATGAAAATTATAAATATAGCCTCTGCATACAATTGTGCTGGCAATATCAGGTGTTTCGATAACTTCTTCATTTTGTTAGTATTACAATAGTCGCATCTGGAAAAGCAATAAAAAAAAATTAGTATAAATCAAGAAGAAACGCTAGCATAAGAGACACGTTACTGTTTTATATAATTTTCAAATATTTATTTTGCTAGTGGAAATTCACAAAGCTCCACTATTTGTCAAAAAAGCATGTTGGGTAACGGATGGTGACGTCACTGTTCATGAGATGCCTTATAACCTACATTTCCTAATAAATAGCGATAAAATGTTCCGGTTTTAAAAATAAAACAAGAATAATCGCTATAGTCCAGTGCCGCGGCTATACTATACCCGTTAGTGTTTCACACAATTTTAAAATATTCATTTTGCTAGTGGAAATTTCCAATGCGGCACCTATGTCAGAGAAAGCATGTTGAATAACTGATAGTGAAGTCACTGTCCATGTGAGGCCTTATAACTTAATTTCTTCATAAATAGCGAACTAATGTTCCGATTTAAAAAATCTTTGGTAAATCGATAGATATTAACAGAAATTAGTTATACAAGGTCAAACGAAGGCATTCATAATAATATTATAAACGTCACAGTTTTTCGCGGTATGTTGGCGTCAGAGTGGGCGTGGTTTAATTCAACTTCGTGGCAAGTAGCTGTGGCATCTCCTAAATACGTATTTTTTAGCACAACTTTGTAGCTCTTATAGTTTTCGAGATTTTTGCATCTTTGATTTTTCGCGGTTTGTGGGCGTGTTTTGATCGGAAAAACGATTTGCTTAGGGAGCATCATAAAAACCTACATGCCTAATCCGAACTTTCCATCTCTTATAGTTACCGAGATATCAGCTTTTCTAAAAAATGCAAAAAAACACTATAAGATGCGCTGGCATCTAAAGATTATACATACTGAAATGACTTTCTAGCTCTAATAGTTCCTGAGATATCAGCAATTTTTGTTTTTTTGTTTTTGATTTGTTAGAGCGTTAGAGTGGGCGTGGCAGGATGCTTTAACAAACTTGGCCTGCTTAGGGACCTCAAAAATCTTCATGGTTAATCTCATCTTTGCATCTCTTATAGTGCCTGAGGTCTCAGCGTTTATATGGACAGACGGATAGACGGACGGACGAACATGGCTCAATCATCTTCACTATTGATCCTGATCATAAATATATATACTTTATAGGGTTGGAAATCTTCCTTCCAATTGTTACTTTTTAACGAATCTAATATACCCTTTTACTCCACGAGTAACGGGTATAAAAAGGCTTCCCCTAAAATGAAATGGAGGCCACAGTTTTCCCCGGTTTTTTTTCGCGACTCCCCTTGCTTGACGTGCAACGTACGTACGGCTCGGAAAACGGGGATAGATCCGAGTGGATTAGTAAAGATACGAGTGATAAATGGGTTAGTATCGAAACTTTCTAAGTGTTAGGAGAAGAGTTAGAAGTAATGTTATAAAGATCATTGAAGTTTGAACATAGTACCCGAAATGGTTCATGTTGGGCAAAGTTCGAACTACAAGGATAGAGGAATATAGTTTCTAGTAATTCTAAGGGGTACATGGATATTCAAGCGGCCTAGAAAGGCCTGGCTATCAATTTCACCCTAAAGAAGATTATGGATAAAGACGACACCAAGCATCTTCCTACGATTAGCGAGAGATGGCAAATTGATTGATAAGAGTCTACTTTTATAAGAGGGAAGGTGTATGTTTGCATCCCAGTTGAGACCGCGGAGAGCAAATATTAACAAATTCTTTTGAATGGATTCAATAAGGCATACTGGGGGTTTCAGAAAAATGATCCATATTCCAGAATCGGACGAACTAAAGAAATAAGAAGTGTTTTGGTAACATAGGGGTCGTTAAATTCCTTCGACCACCTTTTAATGAAACCAAGCACTCCTTTAGCTTTATTAACCATAGAGGAAATATGGTCGGAAAACTTAAGTTTTGCATCGAGTAAGATGCCATGATCTTCAACTGCATTAATTCTTTCCAGAGCTACACCATGCAGAGTATAAGTGGCAACTTTAGGAAAGAAGGTCATTGCTTTGCACTTAGAGCCATTAAGATTTAATAAGTTTGCAGAGCACCAGTTTGGAAAATTATTAAGGTAAGATTGCAGTTTCACCTGGTAGGAGACATCGGTATATTGCAGACAGAGTTTAACATCATCTGCATACATAAGTATTAGGGAGTCATTAACAACCAAGGGAAGGTCATTACTGAATAAAGTAAAAAGTAACGGACCAAGGTGGCTCCCCTGAGGGACCCCGGAGGAAGCATAGACTAAAGCAGACACTGAATTTTTTAAAATAACTCGTTGCGTTCTACCTGTGAGGTAACTGCTAATCCAACCCAGAGGATCAGTAGGAAAAAAACAATTTGCGTTAGGGGCATCATGAAAGCCTACATACTTAATCCGAACTTTATATCAGTTTTTTACAAAATGCGAAAACCGTCTTTCGAGCTTGGTGGGCGTAAGACTGGATATAACCGGATAATGGTACCACCATTCAAGGGCAGTCCGATAAGGACTTAGCCTCGCCGCCCGATGGCGACACTACGAAAGAGAAATGTACTATCGTATAGTACATTCTCGTAGACGGCTACTGTTGAAGTTCCAGCCTTATTGGACTCGTAGCTTTGTTTTGACTGCGTGGGCTGGGACGTGTCCGATTTTAGAAAAATGGAGAAAGAGCATCGGTCGGTGATTCAATTCTTGTTCTTGGAAGGGAAATCCGCCACCTGCTTAATCAAAGAGCGCTTTGATGCTGTGTATGGTGACTCTTCTCCTTCGATGGCAACCGTCAAAAATTGGTTTAACGAGTTTCAACGTGGTCGCACTTCGGTTTACTGGAGCATCACTGGCTCATGTGTATCGAGCTAAAGGTGATTATGTTGAGAAAAAATCGCAACTTTTCCAAAATTTGCGTTTTTCTTTTGGAGGCTAAGTACTTATCGGACCACCCTCGTAAGATGCGCTGGCATCTCAAGATTATGCATACTTAATCTCAACATTCTAGCTCTCAGAGCTCCTGAGATTTCAGCGGTTTTATGTTTCCGTAATTTTTGGGCGTTAGAGTAGGCTTGGCAATATGCTGAAATAAACTTGCGCTGCTTAGGGACCTCTAGAATCTTCATGCCTAATCTCAACTTTGTATATCTTATAGTTCCTGAGATCTCAGCGTTCATACGGACAGACAGACATGGATTAATCAACTTTGTTATTGATACTGATAAAGAGTATATTTACTTTATAGGGTCGGAAACGCTTCCTTCTACCTGTTACATATTTTTCAACGAATCTAATATCCCCTTTTACTCTAAGAGAAACGGGTATAAATATAACACGAAAAAAATATATTAAGTTAGGACGGCGTGTAATTATGTTTTGCGAATACAAAGGAGTCAGACATTTTATGTTATGATACCAAAGCAATTTACACGTAATTACGCAATTTTCGAAACAAGGACTTTAATTGTTAAGAAACAAACCAGAATTGTGCTTCCTAGAATCGTAGAAATGATCTGCAGGTATAGCAAAAACACTTGCCAAGAGCAGAATGAAAATTATAAATATAGCCTCTGCATACAATTGTGCTGGCAATATCAGGTGTTTCGATAACTTCTTCATTTTGTTAGTATTACAATAGTCGCATCTGGAAAAGCAATAAAAAAATTAGTATAAATCAAGAAGAAACGCTATAGTCGAGTGTCGCGACTATAAGAGACACGTTACTGTTTTATATAATTTTCAAATATTTATTTTGCTAGTGGAAATTTACAAAGCTCCACTATTTGTCAAAAAAGCATGTTGGGTAACGGATGGTGACGTCACTGTTCATGAGATGCCTTATAACCTACATTTCCTAATAAATAGCGATAAAATCCATGTCCGATAACATTGAGAAGACAGACTGAATGGCTGCTAGGTGCCGCTCTTATGTCCTATTAACCTAGAGAATGAAATTTTAACTGAACTTGAAGATTTATCACGTCGGAAACGAGATTAGAGTCCACGAAATTAGGACTCCACCACCATTTTCGGAGGGAACGGTCAAGCCTTATATATTGTGTACCCATTTGCCTGGGAAAACTTCAGAATTAGGAATTTCTGAGAATTAGCAAGGTTTTGGTAAACAAAAATGACCTGGGATGCAAACGAGAAGCTTACCGAGAACACATTAGAAAGCTTAGAGCGTCAGCCTCTTGTGTTTCTGGTACGAAAGAATAATGGATGATGTTAGTTTTTAAGGGTTGGCAGGAGCGTTTACTTGAAAGCTTTTACCCCTAAGGGGGCGACTTTTTCTTATTTTTACTTCTTTTTTGATGTTCTTCTCAACGAAAATATGTTGCGGCCAGAAATTGGCGAACGGATATCGCTCAAAAGCCATTGGAGGAACACGGATCTTGAAAGATGCCACGTTCCTAGCGTAGGAATATTTATACTTAGTGATATTTTCCACCCTAATATCGACTTTAAGTTTTGCTTGAATGTAAGCGAAGATGTCCGATTCGAACGTATCAGGGGAAAGCCGGGAAACAAAAATGTGTTTCTCTAGAGGAATACCAATCAAGGGCTTTGGCGGGGCGAGTGGTTTACCCACGCTACCAGTGGGTGCCGGTAAACTGGACCCTAAGTTCCTCTGGGTAAATTCTTTTTTTGGGCTTGTAGAAACATTGCTGTGAGGAGCGTCAATGCGACTACCTCGGACTGCTCATCGGACAAATGCCTACGCACCTTAGCAACATTTTCGTGATCCGAAATATGGGCTGTTACCGGTGTCGTCACGATTGGAGTGGTGGACGGCAGCGGTGACAATGAAGGAGACTGTTGAACATCAGACGGAGGGAGAAGGAAGTTATTTGCATTACTGGCGGTAGCCGCCGGCGGCAAACGGGACGATTTTTTTGCGCTTAGGAGAATTGTTGTAAATTGTTGAACTTTGCGAAAAGCAACCAATACCTGACCGAACCCATTTTTAGTCTGCCGCATAAGGGATCTAATTTCCTTTTGGGCCTCACGACATCTGGCACAACAGTAGTGCAAGCCAGAGTCCACCACCATTTCGGAGGGAACGGTCAAGCCTATATATTGTGTACCTACTGGGGAAAACTTCAGAATTAGGAATTTCTGGAGTTAGCAAGGTTTTGGTAAACAGAATGACCTGGGATGCAAACGAGAAGCTTACCGAGAACACATTAGAAAGCTTAGAGCGTCAGCCTCTTGTGTTCTGGTACGAAAGAATAATGGATGATGTTAGTTTTTAAGGTTGGCAGGAGCGTTTACTTGTGAAAGCTTTACTCCTAAGGGGCGACTTTTTTCTTGTTTTATTTTTAAGCTGATGTTCTTCAACGAAAATATGTTGCGGCCAGAAATT